>NW_028270148.1:3831499-4024555 GCF_037043375.1 Chiloscyllium plagiosum
GCAATCCAAGATGGAGGATGGGAAAACTTTGTGGCTGTGAGAGCTGCTCCTTTTTTGAGGTATTTTGGGTATTAGAGGGGATTTCCTCGAAATCCAAAAGCAGCAATTAGTGTTTTATAGGTTGTTGCATTGTTTTGCATTGCACACGGACATACACTCAAACAGACACAGACTGACACGCATGCACACAGACATACACTCAAACAGACACAGACTGACACGCATGCACACAGACATACACTCAAACTGACACAGACTGACACGCATGCACACGGACATACACTCAAACAGACACAGACTGACACGCATGCACACGGACATACACTCAAACTGACGCAGACTGACACGCATGCACACAGACATACACTCAAACTGACACAGACTGACACGCATGCACACGGACATACACTCAAACAGACACAGACTGACACGCATGCACACGGACATACACTCAAACTGACACAGACTGACACACATGCACACTGACACACACACACAGACTGACACAGACTGACAAACATGCACACAGACATACACTCAAACTGATACAGACTGACACGCATGCACACAGACATACATTGACACACACACACTCTCACACACACACGCACACAGACACACACTCAAACTGACACAGACTGACACGCATGCACACTGACACATACACAGACTGACACAGACTGACACAGACTGACACACATGCACACAGACATACACTCAAACTGACACAGACTGACACGCATGCACACTGACACACACACAGACTGACACAGACTGACACACATGCACACAGACATACACTCAAACTGACACAGACTGACACGCATGCACACTGACACACACACAGACTGACACAGACTGACACAGACTGACACACATGCACAAGGACATACACTCAAACTGACACAGACTGACACGCATGCACACAGACATACATTGACACACACACACACTCTCACACACACACGCACACAGACACACACTCAAACTGACACAGACTGACACGCATGCACACTGACACACACACACAGACTGACACAGACTGACACAGACTGACACGCATGCACACTGACACATACACAGACTGACACAGACTGACACAGACTGACATACATGCACACAGACATACACTCAAACTGACACAGGCTGACACACATGCACACACTTATACTGACACAGACTGACACGCATGCACACAGACATACACTCAAACTGACACAGACTGACATGCATGCACACAGACATACATTGACACACACACCCACGCACACAGACACACATTCAAACTGACACAGACTGACACACATGTACATAGACATACACTGGAGGAGAAAGTGAGGACTGCAGATGCTGGAGATCAGAGCTGAAAATGTGTTGCTGGAAAAGCGCAGCAGGTCAGGCAGCATCCAGGGAACAGGAGAATCGACGTTTCGGGCATAAGCCCTTCTTCAGGAAAGGGCTGATGAAGGGCTTATGCCCGAAACGTCGATTCTCCTGTTCCCTGGATGCTGCCTGACCTGCTGCGCTTTTCCAGCAACACATTTTCAGCATAGACATACACTGACACACACACACTCACACACACACAGACTGACACACACGCACACAGACACACACTCAAACTGATACAGACTGACACACATTTACACAGACATACACTGACACACACACACACACACACAGACTGACACACAGGCACATAGACACACACTCAAACTGACACAGACTGACACACATGTACACAGACATACACTCTCTCTCTCACACACGCACACACACACACACACTTACACACAGACTGACACACACGCACACAGTTATCAGTCCCAGTCCTGCCCAGGTGCAGACCATCCAGTTTGTACAGGTCCCACCTCCCCCATCGACCCCAATGCCCCAGGAGACTGAAACCCTCCTCCTGACACCATCTTTTCAGCCATGGATTCAAACGATATACTCTGCCATGCACGTGGCACTGGTAGTAATCCTGAGATCAGTAACTCTGGGGTCCCATTTCTCAACTTTCTTCCTAGCTCCCTGTATTTTGCTTTTAGGACCTCATCTCTTTTTTTATCCATGTTGTTTGTACCAATGTGTACCACAGCCACCAGCTGTTCACCCTCCCATCCAGAAGGCCCTGTACCCACTTCGAGTCATCCTTGATCCTGGCACCAGGAGGCAATGTACCATCCTGGAGTCTTACTTGCAGCATGGAAACCCCTGTCTAATCCCCTTACAATTGAATCCCTTATAGCTAGTGCCCTGGCATGCTCTTTCCCCCTCCCCTCTGCAGCAGATCCAACTGTGGGGCAATGAGTTTGGTTGCTGCTGCTTTCCCCTGAGAGGTGATTCCCTTCAACAGTAACCAGAGCAGTCCATCTGTGTGACCTGAGGAGATTCCTGCACTACCTGCGTATCTCTCTTGTTGTGTTTGGTGATTCCCCCATTCCCTTCCAGGCTGCGGAGTTTGAGTCTGTGGTGTGACCCCCTCTCGGTACGTGCGATCCACGATACTCTGTGCCTCGCAATGTCCCCAGCCACTGCTCCAACTCTGAAACTCAAGCTTCAAGGAGCTGGAGCTGGAGACACTTCCCGCACACAAATTACAGCACAGGCCCTCCCAGCCTGCGCTGATCCAGATCCTCTGTCTAAACCTGTCACCTACTTTCTAAGGGTCTGTATCCCACTGCTCCCTGACCATCCATGTATCTGTCTAGATACATCTTAAATCACGCTTTCGTGCCCACCTTTACCACCTCCGCTGACAACACGTTCCATGCACCCACCACCCTCTGTGTAAAGAATGTTCCACACATATTTCTCTTAAACTTTTCCCCTCTCATTTTGAACTTCTGACCCCTCATAATTGAGTCCCCCACTCTGGGAAATAGCTTCTTGTTATCCATCCTGTCTATACCTCTCATGGTTTTGTAAACCTCAATCAGGTCCCCACCCCCTCATCCTTTGTCTTTCTAATGAAAATAATCCTAATCTGCTCAAATCTCTCCTCATAACTAGCATCCTCCATACCAGCAACATCCTGGTGAACCTCCTCTGCACCCTCTCCAAAGTATCCACATCCTTTTGGTAATGTGGCGACCAGAACTGTATGCAGTGTTCCAAATATGGCCGAACCAAAGTCTTATACAACCGTAACATGACCTGTCACTACCCTGTCCGATGAAGGATAGCACGCTGTATGCCTTCTTGACCACTCTATCGACCTGCATTGCCACCTTCAGGTTATAATGGACCTGAACACCCAGATCTCTCTGTGCAACAATTTTCCCCAGGGCTTTTCCATTTACTGTGTATATCTTGAATTAGATCATCCAAAATGAATTACCTCATATTTGTCCGGATTGAACTCCATCTGCCATTTCTCTGCCCAACTCTCCAATCTCTGTATTTTGATTTATTCTCTGACAGTCCCCTTCACTATCTGTTACTCCACCAGTCGTAGTGTCATTTGCAAACTTACTAATCAGACCACCTACACCTTCCTCCGGATTATTTACGTATATCACAAATAACACAGATCCACCATGGATCCCTGGGAAACACCACTGGTCACAGCTCTCTATTTGAGAAATTCCCTTCCACTATTATGTCTCCTGCTGCCCAGCCAGTTCTCTGGCCAGTACACCCTGGACCCCATGTGACTTCACTTTCTCCATCAGCCTACCATGGGGAACCTTATCAAAATGCTGACACATCCTGGAAGTGTCCCTGAGCTGCCGCATGGAGCAAGAGGAGCAATCCAAGACTTTGAGCTCTCCTGCCATGGTTTACCTCTTTAAATTAAACAGGTCTAGTCACTCTTCATTAGAACAACCCTCATCGTGAGAATCATGTGGTTACTCCCCCGATACAGAATGTGAATTCACAGATCATGTTAACTGACCCCTAGCCCTCAAACGCCACATGAGATTAAAAATCACACAACACTAGGTTATAGTCCAACAGGTTTATCTGGAAGTGTAAACGTTTGGAGCACTCCTCCTTTATCAGGTAAAAGAGGCCACATTCCAAAAGCTAGTGTTTCCGAATAAACCTGTTAAACTATGGAACATAGAACATACCAGCGCAGTACAGGCCCTTCGGCCCTCGATGTTGCACCAACCTGTGGAACCAATCTGAAGCCCATCTAACCAACACTATTCCATTCTCGTCCATATGCCAATCCAATGACCATATAAATGCCCTTAAGGTTGGCAAGTCTACTGCTGTTGCAGGCAGGGCGTTCTACACCCCTGCCACTCTCTGAGTAAAGAAACTACCTCTGACATCTGTCCTGTATCTATCACCCCTCACTTGAAAGCTATGTCCCCTCGTGCTCGCCATCACCATACTTGGAAAAAGGCTCTCCCTGTCCACCCTATCTAACCCTTTGATTATCTTATATGTCTCAATTAAGTCACCTCTTAAACTTCTCCTCTCTAAGAAAAACAGCCTTAAGTCCCTCAGCCTTTTCCTCATAAGACCTTCCCTCCATACCAGGCAACATCCTTGTAAATCTCCCTTGAACCCTTTCCAAAGCTTCCACATCCTTCCTATAATGCGGTGACCAGAACTGTACACAATACTCCAAATGCAGCCGCACCAGAGGTTTGTACAGCTGCAGCATGAAACATATAATCTGGTGTTGTGTGATTTTTAAATTTGTCCACACCATTCCAACACCGGCACCTCCACATCATGACCACATGAGATAATTGTGATTAAATTTGGCGTAATTTCTCAGCTCATGTCCTGACTGATATTTATTCAGGGAATACAGACATCTCGCAAGCTTGATTGAAAACAAAAACAATCCTGGAAATCACAGTGGGCCAGACAGTATCCATGGAGAACGAGCAAGCTAATGTTTTGAGGAAGAGTCATGTAGACTTGAAATGTTAGCTTGCTCCCTCTGCATGGATGCTGTCTGACCTGCTCTGATCTCCAGCATTTGGTGTTATCAGTACAGATTCCAGCGTCTGCACTCAGTTACAGCTGCCCCCAAGCTTACCTGTTTCCAGTTGATGTTGAACGATGATCTGAGGATAGTCTGCAGTCTCTCAGTCTGTCAGAGTCGAAGGGTTTGGATCTGGCTCCGTGCTGTGCTGACCTTTATATGTGTCTTAGGGAGGTCCCGTGTTACTGAGAGGAACGTGGGAGGTGGGAACATGTTATCGGTCACCTCTCAGTGTTTCTGTTCTGTTCTGGGATGTGGGCTTTGCCAAACAAAGGCAATATTTATTTTCCAAACATCATCCTGTATCAATCAATCACTGCACCTTATTTCTTCAGAAACAGGTCACTGAAATTCCTGAGCCGAGCTGTTAATTATTCTCCCCAGGTTTTGGATCGGAGCCTAAACACATGAATCCCTCTGGGTCTGACACTCTGAGCAGGCCCGGTCCTCTCCCCAGTCCCTGATGGGATCTCTGTTCCAGTTGCTCCTCCTGCTCAGCCCTGACTCTTTGTGAAACTGAGCTGCTACCATCACAGCTCAGCTCCCACTGCCTCCCCCCATTCCACCACCCCCCTCTCCCATCAGGTTCACACTCTGTACTGGGGGAGGTACCACATGATACTCCATGGGGTGCAGGCAGCACTGTAATCCCCACCTGCTTTTAGACACTTAGTTCCTGGTGAAGGGCCTGTACTATGCTCTACTCTTCTATTAGTGGAGTCTTGACCTGGGACATGTCCATTCACAGAAAATGAAGATCAATCTTAGTGAGAGCATGTGCACGGGTGAGTGTGTGAGCATTAGTGTGCGAGGGTGAGTGTGTGAGGGTTGGTGTGCGGGTGAGTGTGTGAGGGTTAGTTTGTGAGGGTGAGTGTGTGAGGGTGAGTGTGTGAGGGTTAGTGTGCGCGGGTGAGTTTGTGAAAGTGAGTGTGTGAGGGTTAGTGTGCGCGGGTGAGTGTGTGAGGGTGAGTGTGTGAGGGTTAGTTTGTGAGGGTGAGTGTGTGAGGGTTAGTGTGTGAGGGTTAGTTTGTGAGGGTGAGTGTGTGAGGGTTAGTGTGCACGGGTGAGTGTGTGAGGGTGAGTGTGCGCGGGTGAGTGTGTGAGGGTGAGTGTGTGAGGGTTAGTGTGCGTGGGTGAGTGTGTGAGGGAATAATTGGCTGTAAATTGTTGCATTGTAAATGAATGTTTAGCTGATTTTATTTAGAATCTGAGTTTGGAATGTTGGTTTGAAATGTTAGTGGTTCCTCTCTCATCCTTCTGTCCAAGAGAACACTATCATGCTCACTACCAGAGGGATGGTATGATCAGGGATTGGTTGGTGAGCGGTGAATTGGAGCTGTCCTTACTGGAGTCGAGCGCGATCAGCCAATCACAGGTGGGCTAGCTGGGGTTGATGGGCAAGTTGCCTCCTCCTCATGTTCCAGGCACTCGGTCTCTCTCTGTGTCAACCTGATGGTGCTGGATACAGGGTTGAACTGACAGTGACCCTGGGGGGCTGAAACAGCAGAGTCAATACCTGGGGCGGGGGAGGTCAGTCAGAGTGACCCAGGGGGTGAACAGCAGGGTCAATACCTGAGGAGTGGGGTCAGTCAGAGTGACCCTGGGGGGGGAACAGCAGGATAAATACCTGAGGAGTGGGGTCAGTCAGAGTGACCCTGGGGGGGGACAGCAGGGTCAATACCTGGGGAGCAGGAAGGAATTGCTCCTGATGGTGCTGAGCTGGTGCTGGACAAAGGGGTGAACTGACAGTGACCCTGGCTCTGCCAAGTGATGTGGAGCTCATTCAGGCATCTCCCGGTGAACACAAATACTGGTTGATATTTCAGCCATCTGCCCAATGATGCCTTGTCTGGCAGTTTGTTGCCAGTTTCTACCCTCTGGCCACTCGTCATAGCTCAGGGACAGATGGCAGGGTGGACTGGCAGTTAATGAGTGTGTTGTGACTGCTCCAGTGTTGGGCTCTCACTATCCTGACAGGCTGACCATTGGCATATACCCACTGGGGTAGGCATTCAGGGACCTGACCCCTCCTCTGTGGATGTGGTGAATGCCAGGATTAAGATGTGTTGCCCTTTGGTTCACATCTGTGCCGTCACTGCAACCCCCTGTGCCATGGGAGTGCTCGCTATCTGGGTGATGCTAATCCCTCCCTCCATCTGATTCCCTCAGGAAAGACAAATGCAATTGATTGCCATCTGCTTGTGTAAAGACTCTGTGTCTGCAGTTATCCTGCTATCGACGGTCAACTGAGAGATGTTACCTGGAGGAGGAGGGGGATTGAGGAGAAATTTATCCTGGTATAGTCTATCCACATAAGCAGGACAAGTCCAACCCGGCCAATTCCTGCCCCATCAGTCATGTCTCCACCATCAGGAAAGTGATGGATGATGGGCGCTTGTGAGGATTGACTGCCCAGGTGTTCCGGGAGAGGTTGAGAGAAGCAGAACAGGCCAAGGGTGGAGCTGATAGGTGGGAAGGGAGATAGGCAGGTAGGACAGATCATGGGGACAGTGCTGAGCTGGAAGGTAGGAACTAGGGTAATGTGGGGGGAGGGGAAATGAGGATGTGGTTGAGGAGCTTCAGGGCAGAGGAGATGACCTGGGAGTTGCAGTGAGAGAGAGACTCGCTGAGATTCTTGTAGAGAGAGGAGGAAAACTTCTTCAAGGCAGGCATCCTTGCAAGAGGATTCGCAGTAGGGTTAAAATCAACGAGGTAAAAACAATGACTGCAGATGCTGGAAACCAGAGTCTAGATTAGAGTGGTGCTGGAAAAGCACAGCAGGTCAGGCAGCATCCGAGGAGCAGGAAAATCGATGTTTCGGGCAAAAGCCATTCATCAGGAGTAGAGGCAGGGAGATAAATGAGAAGGGGGTGGGGGTGGGGGTGGGGAGAAAGTAGCATAGAGTACAATAGGTGAATGGGGGCATGAGTGGGTCAATCCACAGCACATGGACTGCAGCAATTCAAGAAGGCAGCTCACCCCTACCTTATCAAGGGGCGAATAGGGACAGGCAATAAGTGCTGTCCCAGCCCGAGATGCCCCTCTCTAATGAATGAATTAAAAGCATGATCCGAGCAGATGGTAAATTGGGGCAAGTCAGATTGAAACCTGGCTTGATAGGTCAAAGGTTTGAATTTTGGAATTTGGTTCAAATGGTGTTTTGAATTTTAACATATTAGCAATTAGATTCTACAAGGTGAAATGATGGATGGTTTTGAAGAGTTCTCTGGAGCAATATCTTGTGGAGCTGCCTTGGAACAGAGAGGAGAAAGTGAGGTCTGCAGATGCTGGAGATCAAAGTTGAAACTTTATTGCTGGAACAGCACAGCAGGTCAGGCAGCATCCAGGGAACAGGAGATTCGACGTTTCGGGCACAGGCCCTTCTCCATTCCTGAAGAAGGGCCTGTGCCCGAAACATCGAATCTCCTGTTCCCTGGATGCTGCCTGACCTGCTGTGCTGTTCCAGCAATAAAGTTTCAACTTGGAACAGAGATCCGAGATCCAGTGTTGTGGATTACTCTGCAATACATAACAGGGATGGGGATTCTTCAGATCTCAGCCCCTTAATTTGCTCCAGTATATTTTTGCTGCTCATATTAATTCCCTTAACTTCCTCACACACTCAGAAAACACCTTCAGCTACCCTCCATTTCTGGAAAGAATATTTTGCCTATGATTGTGAGGAGAGTCAGGAAGCGGTGGATCAGTTTCTCTGTGATTTTCTCAGCCTCCATTATGTTCTGTCTTGTTCTAGCTTTAAATGTTCAGTTTAACTACTATCCTCCTTTTTCCATGTTTGTAAAATATCTGAAGGAATGTTTCCGTATTCCTGACAAGGTAATGAGCATATTTTCATGCACCTTTTCATGAACATTTTGTTCGCTACTTGGTGAGTTCTGAAAACCAAAATTATCAACAGGTCTCTATTTGTTTAACAATAAAATGTTGTCCGTTTAACTAAAACCACTGTTAACCTTCTTTAGAAATGACAATTGGATCATTCTTACAGAGGAGAAAGTGAGGTCTGCAGATGCTGGGGATCAGAGCTGGAAATGTGTTGCTGGAAAAGCGCAGCAAGTCAGGCAGCATCCAGGGAACAGGAGAATCGACGTTTCGGGCATGAGCCCTTCTTCAGGAATGAGGAAAGTTTGTCCAGCAGGCTAAGATAAAAGGTAGGGAGGAGGGACTTGGGGGAGGGGCATCGGAAATGTGATAGGTGGAAAGAGGTCAAGGTGAGGGTGATAGGTCAGACTGGGGTGGGGGCGGAGAGGTCGGGAAGAAGATTGCAGGTTAGGAAGGCGGTGCTGAATTCGATGGATTTGACTGAGACAGGGTGGGGGGAGGGGAAATGAGGAAACTGGTGAAATCTGAGTTCATCCCTTGTGGTTGGAGGGTTCCTAGGCGGAAGATGAGGCGTTCTTCCTCCAACCGTCGTTTTGTTGTGGTCTGACGATGGAGGAGTCCAAAGACCTGCATATCCTTGGTGGAGTGGGAGGGGGAATTGAAATGTTGAGCCACAGGGTGATTGGGTTGGTTGGTCCGGGTGTCCCAGAGGTGTTCTCTGAAACGCTCCCCAAGTAGCCGGCCTGTCTCCCCAATATAGAGGAGGCCACATCGGGTGCAGAGGATGCAGTAGATGATATGTGTAGAGGTGCAGGTGAATCTGTGGCGGATATGGAAGTTTCCTTTGGGGCCTTGGAGGGAGGTGAGGGGGGAGGTGTGGGCGCAAGTCTTGCACCTCCTGCGGTTGCAGGGGAAGGTGCCGGGAGTGGAGGTTGGGTTGGTGGGGGGTGTGGATCTGACGAGGGAGTCACGGAGGGAGTGGTCTTTACGGAATGCTGATAGGGGAGGGGAGGGAAATATATCCTTGGTGGTGGGGTCCGTTTGGAGGTGGCGGAAATGACGGCGGATGATGCGCTGTACATGGAGATTGGTGGGGTGTAGGTGAGGACCAGTAGGGTTCTGTCCTGGTGGCGGTTGGAGGGGGGGGGGTTCAAGGGCGGAGGAGCGGGAAGTGGAAGAGATGCGGTGGAGGGCATCGTCGACCACGTCGGGGGGAAAATTGCGGTCTTTGAAGAAGGAGGCCATCTGGGTTGTGCGTTTTTGGAACTGGTCCTCCTGGGAGCAGATGCGGCGGAGTCGAAGGAATTGGGAGAATGGGATGGCGTTTTTACAGGGGGCAGGATGGGAGGAGGTGTAGTCCAGGTAGCTGTGGGAGTCGGTCGGTTTGTAGTAGATGTCCGTGTTGATTCGGTCGCCTGAGATAGAAATAGAAAGGTCGAGGAAGGGGAGGGAGGAATCTGAGACTGTCCAGGTGAATTTGAGGTCGGGGTGGAAGGTGTTGGTGAAGTGGATGAACTGTTCAACCTCCTCGTGGGAGCACGAGGTAGCGCCGATACAGTCATCGATGTAGCGGAGGAAAAGGTGGGGGGTGGGGCCAGTGTAGTTGCGGAAGATGGATTGTTCCGCATATCCTACGAAGAGGCAGGCATAGCTGGGGCCCATGCGGGTCCCCATGGCTGCTCCTTTCGTTTGGAGGAAGTGGGAGGATTGGAAAGAGAAGTTGTTCAGGGTGAGGACCAGTTCAGTCAGTCGAAGGAGGGTGTCAGTGGAAGGGTACTGGTCGGTACGGCGGGAAAGAAAGAAGCGGAGGGCTTTGAGTCCTTCGTGATGGGGGATGGAGGTGTACAGGGACTGGATGTCCATGGTGAAAATAAGGCGTTGGGGACCGGGGAAGCGAAAATCATGGAGCAGGTAGGGGAATGGGTGGTGTCCCGAACGTAGGTGGGGAGTTCTTGGACTAAGGGGGACAGGACCGTGTCGAGGTATGCGGAGATGAGTTCGGTGGGGCAGGAGCAGGCTGAGACAATGGGTCGGCCGGGGCAGTCAGGTTTGTGGATTTTGGGCAGGAGGTAGAAGCGGGCGGTGCGGGGTTGTGGGACTATGAGGTTGGAGGCGGTGGATGGGAGGTCCCCTGAGGTGATGAGGTTATGGATGGTCTGGGAGATGATGGTGGGAGGTGGGGGGTGGGGTCATGGTCAAGGGGGCAGTAGGAGGAGGTATCTGCGAGCTGGCGTTTGGCCTCAGCGGTGTAGAGGTCGGTGCGCCAAACTACTACCGCGCCTCCCTTGTCTGCTGGTCCCTCCAACCACAAGGGATGAACTCGGATTTCACCAGTTTCCTCATTTCCCCTCCCCCCACCTTGTCTCAGTCAAATCCATCGAATTCAGCACCGCCTTCCTAACCTGCAATCTTCTTCCCGACCTCTCCGCCCTCACCCCAGTCTGACCTATCACCCTCACCTTGACCTCTTTCCACCTATCGCATTTCCGACGCTCCTCCCCCAAGTCCCTCCTCCCTACCTTTTATCTTAGCCTGCTGGACACACTTTCCTCATTCCTGAAGAAGGGCTCATGCCCGAAACGTCGATTCTCCTGTTCCCTGGATGCTGCCTGACCTGCTGCGCTTCTCCAGCAACACATTTCCAGCTCATTCTTGCAGAGTTTTTGTTAACCAATGGAAGTTTTATTCATTGTTTTCCCGCTGTGTATTATTAGCTGTTCCCTTATCACCAATTTACTGATTTATCCTGAACGTAACCAGCCTGGGCTGTAATTGCCTTCATATAAGGTTAATTGACTTGATTATGACTTGATTCAATTGTTTTCAAATGTAATGTCTTGTCCAATGAGAAACGTGCATCAGCCTGAGACGTGCAAGATAATTGCATTTATGAAGGGGAGTCAGAAATTGATTAGATATGAGAGTACAATAGTTTCACTGTTCAGTGAGATTAATGATTTCTGTACATTATTACACATCAAACACAGATTGTGTTCCCCCTCCCCTTTCATTTTGTATTTCATCCAAGTCAAAGGCCAACATTTTGTTTTGGGAAAACACCCCAGAGCAAAATGGGCAAATGCGAGATCCCTCTCGAAGTTCATGAGCATTGCCATCACTGAATCCCTCTTTATCACCATGCTGGGGTTCGCCATTGGTTAGAGACAAAAATCAATGTATGCTGGAAACCAAGGTAAACAAACAGGAGGCTGGGGGAACACAGCAAGGCAGGCAGCATCAGGAGGGAGGGGGAACACAGCCAGGCAGGCAGTATCAGGAGGGAGGGGGAACACAGCCAGGCAGGCAGTATCAGGAGGGAGGGGGACACAGCAAGGCAGGCAGCATCAGGAGGGAGAGGGACACAGCAAGGCAGGCAGTATCAGGAGGGAGGGGGAACACAGCCAGGCAGGCAGTATCAGGAGGGAGGGGGACACAGCAAGGCAGGCAGCATCAGGAGGGAGAGGGACACAGCAAGGCAGGCCGCATCAGGAGGGAGAGGGAACACAGCAAGGCAGGCAGCATCAGGAGGGAGAGGGACACAGCAAGGCAGGCAGCATCAGGAGGGAGAGGGACACAGCAAGGCAGGCAGCTTCAGGAGGGAGAGGGACACAGCAAGGCAGGCAGCATCAGGAGGGAGGGGGACACAGCAAGGCAGGCAGCATCAGGAGGGAGGGGGAACACAGCCAGGCAGGCAGTATCAGGAGGGAGGGGGAACACAGCAAGGCAGGCAGCTTCAGGAGGGAGAGGGACACAGCAAGGCAGGCAGCATCAGGAGGGAGGGGGACACAGCAAGGCAGGCAGCATCAGGAGGGAGGGGGACACAGCAAGGCAGGCAGTATCAGGAGGGAGGGGGACACAGCAAGGCAGGCAGCATCAGGAGGGAGGGGGACACAGCAAGGCAGGCAGCAGCAGGAGGGAGAGGGACACAGCAAGGCAGGCAGCATCAGGAGGGAGGGGGACACAGCAAGGCAGGCAGCATCAGGAGGGAGAGGAACACAGCAAGGCAGGCAGCATCAGGAGGGAGGGGGACACAGCAAGGCAGGCAGTATCAGGAGGGAGAGGGAACACAGCAAGGCAGGCAGCATCAGGAGGGAGAGGGACACAGCAAGGCAGGCAGCGTCAGGAGGGAGAGGGACACAGCAAGGCAGGCAGCATCAGGAGGGAGGGGGAACACAGCAAGGCAGGCAGCATCAGGAGGGAGAGGGACACAGCAAGGCAGGCAGCATCAGGAGGGAGAGGGACACAGCAAGGCAGGCAGCATCAGGAGGGAGGGGGAACACAGCCAGGCAGGCAGTATCAGGAGGGAGGGGGAACACAGCAAGGCAGGCAGCTTCAGGAGGGAGAGGGACACAGCAAGGCAGGCAGCATCAGGAGGGAGGGGGACACAGCAAGGCAGGCAGCATCAGGAGGGAGGGGGACACAGCAAGGCAGGCAGCATCAGGAGGGAGGGGAACACAGCAAGGCAGGCAGCATCTGGAGGGAGGGGGACACAGCAAGGCAGGCAGTATCAGGAGGGAGGGGGACACAGCAAGGCAGGCAGCATCAGGAGGGAGGGGGACACAGCAAGGCAGGCAGCATCAGGAGGGAGGGGGACACAGCAAGGCAGGCAGTATCAGGAGGGAGGGGGAACACAGCAAGGCAGGCAGCATCAGGAGTGAGAGGGAACACAGCAAGGCAGGCAGCATCAGGAGGGAGAGGGACACAGCAAGGCAGGCAGCATCAGGAGGGAGGGGGACACAGCAAGGCAGGCAGTATCAGGATGGAGAGGAACACAGCATGGCAGGCAGCATCAGGAGGGAGAGGGACACAGCAAGGCAGGCTGCATCAGGAGGGAGAGGGACACAGCAAGGCAGGCTGCATCAGGAGGGAGAGGGACACAGCAAGGCAGGCAGCATCAGGAGGGAGGGGGAACACAGCAAGGCAGGCAGCATCAGGAGGGAGGGGGAACACAGCAAGGCAGGCAGCATCAGGAGGGAGAGGGACACAGCAAGGCAGGCTGCATCAGGAGGGAGAGGGAACACAGCAAGGCAGGCAGCATCAGGAGGGAGGGGGAACACAGCAAGGCAGGCAGCATCAGGAGGAAGGGGGACACAACAAGGCAGGCTGCATCAGGAGGGAGAGGGACACAGCAAGGCAGGCAGCATCAGGAGGGAGAGGGAACACAGCAAGGCAGGCAGCATCAGGAGGGAGGGGGAACACAGCAAGGCAGGCTGCATCAGGAGGGAGAGGGACACAGCAAGGCAGGCAGCATCAGGAGGGAGGGGGACACAACAAGGCAGGCAGCATCAGGAGGGAGGGGGAACACAGCAAGGCAGGCTGCATCAGGAGGGAGGGGGACACAGCAAGGCAGGCAGCATCAGGAGGGAGAGGGAACACAGCAAGGCAGGCAGCATCAGGAGGGAGAGGAACACAGCAAGGCAGGCAGCATCAGGAGGGAGGGGGACACAGCAAGGCAGGCAGCATCAGGAGGGAGGGGAAACACAGCAAGGCAGGCAGCATCAGGAGGGAGGGGGAACACAGCAAGGCAGGCAGCATCAGGAGGGAGGGGGACACAGCAAGGCAGGCAGCATCAGGAGGGAGGGGAAACACAGCAAGGCAGGCAGCATCAGGAGGGAGGGGGAACACAGCAAGGCAGGCAGTATCAGGAGGGAGAGGGACACAGCAAGGCAGGCAGCATCAGGAGGGAGAGGAACACAGCAAGGCAGGCAGCATCAGGAGGGAGAGGGACACAGCAAGGCAGGCAGCATCAGGAGGGAGAGGGACACAGCAAGGCAGGCTGCATCAGGAGGGAGAGGGAACACAGCAAGGCAGGCAGCATCAGGAGGGAGGGGGAACACAGCAAGGCAGGCAGCATCAGGAGGGAGGGGAACACAGCAAGGCAGGCAGCATCAGGACGGAGAGGGAACACAGCAAGGCAGGCAGCATCAGGAGGGAGGGGGAACACAGCAAGGCAGGCAGCATCAGGAGGGAGGGGAACACAGCAAGGCAGGCAGCATCAGGAGGAAGGGGGACACAGCAAGGCAGGCTGCATCAGGAGGGAGAGGGACACAGCAAGGCAGGCAGCATCAGGAGGGAGAGGGAACAAAGCAAGGCAGGCAGCATCAGGAGGGAGGGGGAACACAGCAAGGCAGGCTGCATCAGGAGGGAGAGGGACACAGCAAGGCAGGCAGCATCAGGAGGGAGGGGGACACAACAAGGCAGGCAGCATCAGGAGGGAGGGGGAACACAGCAAGGCAGGCTGCATCAGGAGGGAGGGGGACACAGCAAGGCAGGCTGCATCAGGAGGGAGAGGGAACACAGCAAGGCAGGCAGCATCAGGAGGGAGAGGGACACAGCAAGGCAGGCAGCATCAGGAGGGAGGGGGACACAGCAAGGCAGGCAGCATCAGGAGGGAGGGGGACACAGCAAGGCAGGCAGCATCAGGAGGGAGAGGGACACAGCAAGGCAGGCAGCATCAGGAGGGAGGGGGACACAGCAAGGCAGGCAGCATCAGGAGTGAGAGGGACACAGGAAGGCAGGCAGCATCAGGAGGGAGAGGGACACAGCAAGGCAGGCAGCATCAGGAGGGAGGGGGACACAGCAAGGCAGGCAGCAACATGAGGGAGGGGGAACACAGCAAGGCAGGCAGCATCAGGAGGGAGGGGGACACAGCAATGCAGGCAGCATCAGGAGGGAGGGGGAACACAGCAAGGCAGGCAGCATCTGGAGGGGGAGGGACACAGCAAGGCAGGCAGCATCAGGAGGGAGGGGGAACACAGCAAGGCAGGCAGCATCAGGAGGGAGGGGGAACATAGCAAGGCAGGCAGCATCAGGAGTGAGAGGGACACAGCAAGGCAGGCAGCATCAGGAGGGAGGGGGACACAGCAAGGCAGGCAGCATCAGGAGGGAGGGGGACACAGCAAGGCAGGCAGCATCAGGAGGGAGGGGGACACAGCAAGGCAGGCAGCAACATGAGGGAGGGGGAACACAGCAAGGCAGGCAGCATCAGGAGGGAGGGGGACACAGCAATGCAGGCAGCATCAGGAGGGAGAGGAACACAGCAAGGCAGGCAGCATCAGGAGGGAGGGGGAACACAGCAAGGCAGGCAGCATCAGGAGGGAGGGGGAACATAGCAAGGCAGGCAGCATCAGGAGGGAGAGGGAACACAGCAAGGCAGGCAGCATCAGGAGGGAGGGGAACACAGCAAGGCAGGCAGCATCAGGAGGGAGAGGGACACAGCAAGGCAGGCAGCATCAGGAGGGAGAGGGAACACAGCAAGGCAGGCAGCATCAGGAGGGAGGGGAACACAGCAAAGCAGGCAGCATCAGGAGGGAGAGGGACACAGCAAGGCAGGCAGCATCAGGAGGGAGGGGAAGACAGCAAGGCAGGCAGCATCAGGAGGGAGAGGGAACACAGCAAGGCAGGCAGCATCAGGAGGGAGAGGGACACAGCAAGGCAGGCACCATCAGGAGGGAGAGGGAACACAGCAAGGCAGGCACCATCAGGAGGGAGAGGGAACACAGCAAGGCAGGCACCATCAGGACGGAGAGGGACACAGCAAGGCAGGCAGCATCAGGAGGGAGAGGGACACAGCAAGGCAGGCAGCATCAGGAGGGAGGGGAACACAGCAAGGCAAGCAGCATCAGGAGGGAGGGGAACACAGCAAGGCAGGCAGCATCAGGAGGGAGGGGAACACAGCAAGGCAGGCAGCATCAGGAGGGAGGGGAACACAGCAAGGCAGGCAGCATCAGGAGGGAGGGGAACACAGCAAGGCAGGCAGCATCAGGAGGGAGGGGAACACAGCAAGGCAAGCAGCATCAGGAGGGAGGGGAACACAGCAAGGCAGGCAGCATCAGGAGGGAGGGGAACACAGCAAGGCAGGCAGCATCAGGAGGGAGGGGAACACAGCAAGGCAGGCAGCATCAGGAGGGAGGGGAACACAGCAAGGCAGGCAGCATCAGGAGGGAGAGGGACACAGCAAGGCAGGCAGCATCAGGAGGGAGGGGAACACAGCAAGGCAGGCAGCATCAGGAGGGAGGGGGAACACAGCAAGGCAGGCAGCATCAGGAGGGAGAGGGACACAGCAAGGCAGGCATCATCAGGAGGGAGAGGGACACAGCAAGGCAGGCAGCATCAGGAGGGAGAAGGACACAGCAAGGCAGGCAGCATCAGGAGGGAGAGGGACACAGCAAGGCAGGCAGCATCAGGAGGGAGGGGGAACACAGCAAGGCAGGCAGCATCAGGAGGGAGGGGGACACAGCAAGGCAGGCAGTATCAGGAGGGAGGGGGAACATAGCAAGGCAGGCAGTATCAGGAGGGAGGGGGACACAGCAAGGCAGGCAGCATCAGGAGAGAGAGGGACACAGCAAGGCAGGCAGCATCAGGAGGGAGGGGGAACACAGCAAGGCAGGCAGCATCAGGAGGGAGGGGGAACACAGCAAGGCAGGCAGCATCAGGAGGGAGGGGGAACACAGCAAGGCAGGCAGCATCAGGAGGTAGGGGAACACAGCAAGGCAGGCAGCATCAGGAGGGAGGGGGAACACAGCAAGGCAGGCAGCATCAGGAGGGAGAGGGACACAGCAAGGCAGGCAGTATCAGGAGGGAGAGGAACACAGCAAGGCAGGCAGTATCAGGAGGGAGAGGAACACAGCAAGGCAGGCAGCATCAGGAGGGAGAGGGAACACAGCAAGGCAGGCAGCATCAGGAGGGAGAGGGACACAGCAAGGCAGGCTGTATCAGGAGGGAGAGGGACACAGCAAGGCAGGCAGTATCAGGAGGGAGAGGAACACAGCAAGGCAGGCAGCATCAGGAGGGAGAGGAACACAGCAAGGCAGGCAGCATCAGGAGGGAGAGGGACACAGCAAGGCAAGCAGCATCAGGAGGGAGGGGGAACACAGCAAGGCAGGCAGCATCAGGAGGGAGAGGGAGCACAGCAAGGCAGGCAGTATCAGGAGGGAGAGGGACACAGCAAGGCAGGCGGTATCAGGAGGGAGAGGGAACACAGCAAGGCAGGCAGCATCAGGAGGGAGGGGAACATAGCAAGGCAGGCAGCATCAGGAGGGAGAGGGACACAGCCAGGCAGGCAGCATCAGGAGGCAGAGGGACATGGCCAGGCAGGCAGCGTCAGGAGGGGGAGGGACACAGCCAGGCAGGCAGCATCAGGAGGGAGAGGGAACACAGCAAGGCAGGCAACATCAGGAGGGAGAGGGAACACAGCAAGGCAGGCAGCATCAGGAGGGAGGGGGAACACAGCAAGGCAGGCAGCATCAGGAGGGAGGGGGAACACAGCAAGGCAGGCAGCAACAGGAGGGAGAGGGACACAGCAAGGCAGGCAGCATCAGGAGGGAGGGGAACACAGCAAGGCAGGCAGCATCAGGAGGGAGAGGGACACAGCAAGGCAGGCTGCATCAGGAGGGAGAGGGACACAGCAAGGCAGGCAGCATCAGGAGGGAGGGGGACACAGCAAGGCAGGCAGCATCAGGAGGGAGAGGGACACAGCAAGGCAGGCAGCATCAGGAGGGAGGGGGAACACAGCAAGGCAGGCAGCATCAGGAGGGAGAGGAACACAGCAAGGCAGGCAGCATCAGGAGGGAGGGGGAACACAGCAAGGCAGGCAGCATCAGGAGGGAGGGGGAACACAGCAAGGCAGGCAGCATCAGGAGGGAGGGGGACACAGCAAGGCAGGCAGCATCAGGAGGGAGGGGGACACAGCAAGGCAGGCAGCATCAGGAGGGAGGGGGACACAGCAAGGCAGGCAGCATCAGGAGGGAGGGGGACACAGCAAGGCAGGCAGCATCAGGAGGGAGAGGAACACAGCAAGGCAGGCAGCATCAGGAGGGAGGGGGAACACAGCAAGGCAGGCAGCATCAGGAGGGAGGGGGAACACAGCAAGGCAGGCAGCATCAGGAGTGAGAGGGACACAGCAAGGCAGGCAGTATCAGGAGGGAGAGGGACACAGCAAGGCAGGCAGCATCAGGAGGGAGGGGGACACAGCAAGGCAGGCAGCATCAGGAGGGAGAGGGACACAGCAAGGCAGGCAGCATCAGGAGGGAGGGGGAACACAGCAAGGCAGGCAGCATCAGGAGAGAGAGGGACATGGCCAGGCAGGCAGCGTCAGGAGAGGGAGGGACACAGCCAGGCAAGCAGCATCAGGAGGG
The DNA here is from genome assembly GCF_037043375.1 of Chiloscyllium plagiosum. Classification (NCBI taxonomy): domain Eukaryota; kingdom Metazoa; phylum Chordata; class Chondrichthyes; order Orectolobiformes; family Hemiscylliidae; genus Chiloscyllium; species Chiloscyllium plagiosum. The sequence goes on from NW_028270148.1 coordinate 3,850,433, forward strand.
AGGGGGAACACAGCAAGGCAGGCAGCATCTGGAGGGGGAGGGACACAGCAAGGCAGGCAGCATCAGGAGGGAGAGGGACACAGCCAGGCAGGCAGCAGTAGGAGGGAGGGGGACACAGCAAGGCAGGCAGCATCAGGAGGGAGGGGGAACACAGCAAGGCAGGCAGCATCAGGAGGGAGAGGGACACAGCCAGGCAGGCAGCAGTAGGAGGGAGGGGGAACACAGCAAGGCAGGCAGCATCAGGAGGGAGAGGGAACACAGCAAGGCAGGCAGCATCAGGAGGGGGAGGGACACAGCAAGGCAGGCAGCATCAGGAGGGAGAGGGACACAGCCAGGCAGGCAGCATCAGGAGGGAGGGGGTACACAGCAAGGCAGGCAGCATCAGGAGGGAGAGGGGACACAGCAAGGCAGGCAGCATCAGGAGGGAGGGGGAACACAGCAAGGCAGGCAGCATCTGGAGGGGGTGGGACACAGCAAGGCAGGCAGCATCAGGAGGGTGGTGGAACACAGCAAGGCAGGCAGCATCAGGACGGGGAGGGACACAGCAAGGCAGGCAGTATCAGGAGGGAGAGGGACACAGCAAGGCAGGCAGTATCAGGAGGGAGAGGGACACAGCAAGGCAGGCAGCATCAGGAAAGAGAGGGACACAGCAAGGCAGGCAGCATCAGGAGTGAGAGGGACACAGGAAGGCAGGCAGCATCAGGAGTGAGAGGGACATGGCCTGGCAGGCAGCGTCAGGAGGGGGAGGGTCACAGCAAGGCAGGCAGCATCAGGAGGGTGGGGGTACACAGCAAGGCAGGCAGCATCAGGAGGGAGGGGGAACACAGCAAGGCAGGCAGCATCTGGAGGGGGAGGGACACAGCAAGGCAGGCAGCATCAGGAAAGAGAGGGACACAGGAAGGCAGGCAGCATCAGGAGTGAGAGGGACACAGGAAGGCAGGCAGTATCAGGAGGGAGAGGGACATAGCAAGGCAGGCAGCATCAGGAGGGAGGGGGACACAGCAAGGCAGGCAGCAACAGGAGGGAGGGGGAACACAGCAAGGCAGGCAGCAACAGGAGGGAGGGGGAACACAGCAAGGCAGGCAGCATCTGGAGGGGGAGGGACACAGCAAGGCAGGCAGCATCAGGAGGGAGAGGGACACAGCCAGGCAGGCAGCATCAGGAGGGAGAGGGACACAGCAAGGCAGGCAGTATCAGGAGGGAGAGGGAACACAGCAAGGCAGGCAGCATCAGGAGGGAGAGGGACATGGCCAGGCAGGCAGCATCAGGAGGGAGGGGGAACACAGCAAGGCAGGCAGCATCAGGAGGGAGAGGGAACACAGCAAGGCAGGCAGCATCAGGAGGGAGAGGGAACACAGCAAGGCAGGCAGCGTCAGGAGGGGGAGGGACACAGCCAGGCAGGCAGCATCAGGAGGGAGGGGGACACAGCAAGGCAGGCAGCATCAGGAGGGAGAGGGACACAGCAAGGCAGGCAGTATCAGGAGGGAGAGGGACACAGCAAGGCAGGCAGCATCAGGAGGGAGGGGGAACACAGCAAGGCAGGCAGCATCAGGAGGGAGAGGGACACAGCAAGGCAGGCAGCATCAGGAGGGAGAGGGAACACAGCAAGGCAGGCAGCATCAGGAGGGAGAGGGAACACAGCAAGGCAGGCAGCATCAGGAGGGAGGGGGACACAGCAAGGCAGGCAGCTTCAGGAGGGAGAGGGACACAGCAAGGCAGGCAGCATCAGGAGGGAGGGGGACACAGCAAGGCAGGCAGCATCAGGAGGGAGGGGGACACAGCAAGGCAGGCAGCATCAGGAGGGAGAGGGAACACAGCAAGGCAGGCAGCATCAGGAGGGAGGGGGACACAGCAAGGCAGGCAGCATCAGGAGGGAGAGGGAACACAGCAAGGCAGGCAGCAGTAGGATGGAGAGGAACACAGCAAGGCAGGCAGCATCAGGAGGGAGGGGGACACAGCAAGGTAGGCAGCATCTGGAGGGGGAGGGACACAGCAAGGCAGGCAGCATCAGGAGGGAGAGGGACACAGCAAGGCAGGCAGCATCAGGAGGGAGGGGGAACACAGCAAGGCAGGCAGCATCAGGAGGGAGAGGGTACACAGCAAGGCAGGCAGCATCAGGAGGGAGGGGGAACACAGCAAGGCAGGCAGCATCAGGAGGGAGGGGGAACACAGCAAGGTAGGCAGCATCAGGAGGGAGGGGGAACACAGCAAGGCAGGCAGCATCAGGAGGGAGGGGGAACACAGCAAGGTTGGCAGCATCAGGAGGGAGAGGGAACACAGCAAGGCAGGCAGCATCAGGAGGGAGAGGGACACAGCAAGGCAGGCAGCATCAGGAGGGAGGGGGACACAGCAAGGCAGGCAGCATCAGGAGGGAGGGGGACACAGCAAGGCAGGCAGCATCAGGAGGGAGAGGGAACACAGCAAGGCAGGCAGCATCAGGAGGGAGGGGAACACAGCAAGGCAGGCAGCATCAGGAGGGAGAGGGAACACAGCAAGGCAGGCAGTATCAGGAGGGAGGGGAAGACAGCAAGGCAGGCAGCATCAGGAGGGAGAGGGAACACAGCAAGGCAGGCAGCATCAGGAGGGAGGGGGAACACAGCAAGGCAGGCAGCATCAGGAGGGAGGGGGACACAGCAAGGCAGGCAGCATCAGGAGGGAGGGGGAACACAGCAAGGCAGGCAGCATCTGGAGGGGGTGGGACACAGCCAGGCAGGCAGTGTCAGGAGGGGGAGGGACACAGCAAGGCAGGCAGCATCAGGAGGGAGAGGGACATGGCCAGGCAGGCAGCGTCAGGAGGGGGAGGGACACAGCAAGGCAGGCAGCATCTGGTGGGGGAGGGACACAGCAAGGCAGGCAGCATCAGGAGGGAGAGGGACACAGCAAGGCAGGCAGCATCAGGAAAGAGTGGGACACAGCAAGGCAGGCAGCATCAGGAAAGAGAGGGACACAGCGAGGCAGGCAGTATCAGGAGGGAGGGGGAACACAGCAAGGCAGGCAGCATCAGGAGTGAGTGGGACACAGGAAGGCAGGCAGCATCAGGAGGGAGAGGGACACAGCAAGGCAGGCAGCAACAGGAGGGAGGGGGAACACAGCAAGGCAGGCAGCATCAGGAGGGAGAGGGACACAGCCAGGCAGGCAGCATCAGGAGGGAGAGGGACATGGCCAGGCAGGCAGCGTCAGGAGGGGGAGGGACACAGCAAGGCAGGCAGCATCAGGAGGGAGGGGGAACACAGCAAGGCAGGCAGCATCTGGTGGGGGAGGGACACAGCAAGGCAGGCAGTATCAGGAGGGAGAGGGACACAGCAAGGCAGGCAGCATCAGGAGGGAGGGGGAACACAGCAAGGCAGGCAGCATCAGGAGGGAGAGGAACACAGCAAGGTAGGCAGCATCAGGAGGGAGGGGGAACACAGCAAGGCAGGCAGCATCAGGAGGGAGAGGGACACAGCAAGGCAGGCAGCATCAGGAGGGAGAGGGAACACAGCAAGGCAGGCAGCATCAGGAGGGAGGGGGACACAGCAAGGCAGGCAGCATCAGGAGGGAGGGGGACACAGCAAGGTAGGCAGCATCAGGAGGGAGGGGGACACAGCAAGGCAGGCAGCGTCAGGAGAGGGAGGGACACAGCCAGGCAGGCAGCATCAGGAGGGAGGGGGACACAGCAACGCAGGCAGCATCAGGAGGGAGGGGGAACACAGCAAGGCAGGCAGCATCAGGAGGGAGGGGGACACAGCAAGGCAGGCAGCATCAGGAGGGAGGGGGACACAGCAAGGTAGGCAGCATCAGGAGGGAGGGGGACACAGCAAGGCAGGCAGCGTCAGGAGAGGGAGGGACACAGCCAGGCAGGCAGCATCAGGAGGGAGGGGGACACAGCAAGGCAGGCAGCATCAGGAGGGAGGGGGAACACAGCAAGGCAGGCAGTATCAGGAGGGAGGGGGAACACAGCAAGGCAGGCAGCATCAGGAGGGAGGGGAACACAGCAAGGTAGGCAGCATCAGGAGGGAGAGGGACACAGCAAGGCAGGCAGCATCAGGAGGGAGAGGGACACAGCAAGGCAGGCAGCATCAGGAGGGAGAGGGACACAGCAAGGCAGGCAGCATCAGGAGGGAGAGGGACACAGCAAGGCAGGCAGCATCAGGAGGGAGAGGAACACAGCAAGGCAGGCAGCATCAGGAGGGAGAGGGAACACAGCAAGGCAGGCAGCATCAGGAGGGAGAGGAACACAGCAAGGCAGGCAGCATCAGGAGGGAGAGGAACACAGCAAGGCAGGCAGCATCAGGAGGGAGAGGGAACACAGCAACCAGGCAGCATCAGGAGGGAGGGGGAACACAGCAAGGCAGGCAGCATCAGGAGGGAGAGGGAACACAGCAAGGCAGGCAGCAGTGGGATGGAGAGGAACACAGCAAGGCAGGCAGCATCAGGAGGGAGAGGGAACACAGCAAGGCAGGCAGCATCAGGAGGGAGAGGAACACAGCAAGGCAGGCAGCATCAGGAGGGAGAGGAACACAGCAAGGCAGGCAGCATCAGGAGGGAGAGGGAACACAGCAACCAGGCAGCATCAGGAGGGAGGGGGAACACAGCAAGGCAGGCAGCATCAGGAGGGAGAGGGAACACAGCAAGGCAGGCAGCAGTGGGATGGAGAGGAACACAGCAAGGCAGGCAGCATCAGGAGGGAGAGGGAACACAGCAAGGCAGGCAGCATCAGGAGGGAAAGGGAACACAGCAAGGCAGGCAGTATCAGGAGGGAGAGGGAACACAGCAAGGCAGGCAGCATCAGGAGGGAGAGGGACACAGCAAGGCAGGCAGCAGTGGGATGGAGAGGAACACAGCAAGGCAGGCAGCATCAGGAGGGAGAGGGACACAGCAAGGCAGGCAGCATCAGGAGGGAGAGGGAACACAGCAAGGCAGGCAGCATCAGGAGGGAGAGGGACACAGCAAGGCAGGCAGCATCAGGAGGGAGAGGGAACACAGCAAGGCAGGCAGCAACAGGAGGGAGAGGGACACAGCAAGGCGGGCAACATCAGGAGGGAGGGGGAACACAGCAAGGCAGGCAGCAGTAGGATGGAGAGGAACACAGCAAGGCAGGCAGCATCAGGAGGGAGGGGGAACACAGCAAGGCAGGCAGCATCAGGAGGGAGGGGGAACACAGCAAGGCAGGCAGCAGTAGGATGGAGAGGAACACAGCAAGGCAGGCAGCATCAGGAGGGAGGGGGAACACAGCAAGGCAGGCAGCAGTAGGATGGAGAGGAACACAGCAAGGCAGGCAGCATCAGGAGGGAGAGGGAACACAGCAAGGCAGGCAGCAGTAGGATGGAGAGGAACACAGCAAGGCAGGCAGCATCAGGAGGGAGGGGGACAAAGCAAGGCAGGCAGCATCAGGAGGGAGAGGGACACAGCAAGGCAGGCAGCATCAGGAGGGAGGGGGACACAGCAAGGCAGGCAGCATCAGGAGGGAGGGGGAACACAGCAAGGCAGGCAGCATCAGGAGGGAGGGGGACACAGCAAGGCAGGCAGCATCAGGAGGGAGAGGGACACAGCAAGGCAGGCAGCATCAGGAGGAAGGGGGAGACAGCAAGGCAGGCAGCATCAGGAGGGAGAGGGACACAGCAAGGCAGGCAGCATCAGGAGGGAGGGGGACACAGCAAGGCAGGCAGCATCAGGAGGGAGGGGGAACACAGCAAGGCAGGCAGCATCTGGAGGGGGTGGGACACAGCCAGGCAGGCAGTGTCAGGAGGGGGAGGGACACAGCAAGGCAGGCAGCATCAGGAGGGAGAGGGACATGGCCAGGCAGGCAGCGTCAGGAGGGGGAGGGACACAGCAAGGCAGGCAGCATCTGGTGGGGGAGGGACACAGCAAGGCAGGCAGCATCAGGAGGGAGGGGGAACACAGCAAGGCAGGCAGCATCAGGAGGGAGGGGGAACACAGCAAGGCAGGCAGCATCAGGAAAGAGAGGGACACAGCGAGGCAGGCAGTATCAGGAGGGAGGGGGAACACAGCAAGGCAGGCAGCATCAGGAGTGAGTGGGACACAGGAAGGCTGGCAGCATCAGGAGGGAGAGGGACACAGCAAGGCAGGCAGCAACAGGAGGGAGGGGGAACACAGCAAGGCAGGCAGCATCAGGAGGGAGAGGGACACAGCCAGGCAGGCAGCATCAGGAGGGAGAGGGACATGGCCAGGCAGGCAGCGTCAGGAGGGGGAGGGACACAGCAAGGCAGGCAGCATCAGGAGGGAGGGGGAACACAGCAAGGCAGGCAGCATCTGGTGGGGGAGGGACACAGCAAGGCAGGCAGTATCAGGAGGGAGAGGGACACAGCAAGGCAGGCAGCATCAGGAGGGAGAGGGACACAGCAAGGCAGGCAGCATCAGGAGGGAGAGGGAACACAGCAAGGCAGGCAGCATCAGGAGGGAGGGGGACACAGCAAGGCAGGCAGCATCAGGAGGGAGGGGGACACAGCAAGGTAGGCAGCATCAGGAGGGAGGGGGACACAGCAAGGCAGGCAGCGTCAGGAGAGGGAGGGACACAGCCAGGCAGGCAGCATCAGGAGGGAGGGGGACACAGCAACGCAGGCAGCATCAGGAGGGAGGGGGAACACAGCAAGGCAGGCAGCATCAGGAGGGAGGGGGACACAGCAAGGCAGGCAGCATCAGGAGGGAGGGGGACACAGCAAGGTAGGCAGCATCAGGAGGGAGGGGGACACAGCAAGGCAGGCAGCGTCAGGAGAGGGAGGGACACAGCCAGGCAGGCAGCATCAGGAGGGAGGGGGACACAGCAAGGCAGGCAGCATCAGGAGGGAGGGGGAACACAGCAAGGCAGGCAGTATCAGGAGGGAGGGGGAACACAGCAAGGCAGGCAGCATCAGGAGGGAGGGGAACACAGCAAGGTAGGCAGCATCAGGAGGGAGAGGGACACAGCAAGGCAGGCAGCATCAGGAGGGAGAGGGACACAGCAAGGCAGGCAGCATCAGGAGGGAGAGGGACACAGCAAGGCAGGCAGCATCAGGAGGGAGAGGAACACAGCAAGGCAGGCAGCATCAGGAGGGAGAGGGAACACAGCAAGGCAGGCAGCATCAGGAGGGAGAGGAACACAGCAAGGCAGGCAGCATCAGGAGGGAGAGGAACACAGCAAGGCAGGCAGCATCAGGAGGGAGAGGGAACACAGCAACCAGGCAGCATCAGGAGGGAGGGGGAACACAGCAAGGCAGGCAGCATCAGGAGGGAGAGGGAACACAGCAAGGCAGGCAGCAGTGGGATGGAGAGGAACACAGCAAGGCAGGCAGCATCAGGAGGGAGAGGGAACACAGCAAGGCAGGCAGCATCAGGAGGGAGAGGAACACAGCAAGGCAGGCAGCATCAGGAGGGAGAGGAACACAGCAAGGCAGGCAGCATCAGGAGGGAGAGGGAACACAGCAACCAGGCAGCATCAGGAGGGAGGGGGAACACAGCAAGGCAGGCAGCATCAGGAGGGAGAGGGAACACAGCAAGGCAGGCAGCAGTGGGATGGAGAGGAACACAGCAAGGCAGGCAGCATCAGGAGGGAGAGGGAACACAGCAAGGCAGGCAGCATCAGGAGGGAAAGGGAACACAGCAAGGCAGGCAGTATCAGGAGGGAGAGGGAACACAGCAAGGCAGGCAGCATCAGGAGGGAGAGGGACACAGCAAGGCAGGCAGCAGTGGGATGGAGAGGAACACAGCAAGGCAGGCAGCATCAGGAGGGAGAGGGACACAGCAAGGCAGGCAGCATCAGGAGGGAGAGGGAACACAGCAAGGCAGGCAGCATCAGGAGGGAGAGGGACACAGCAAGGCAGGCAGCATCAGGAGGGAGAGGGAACACAGCAAGGCAGGCAGCAACAGGAGGGAGAGGGACACAGCAAGGCGGGCAACATCAGGAGGGAGGGGGAACACAGCAAGGCAGGCAGCAGTAGGATGGAGAGGAACACAGCAAGGCAGGCAGCATCAGGAGGGAGGGGGAACACAGCAAGGCAGGCAGCATCAGGAGGGAGGGGGAACACAGCAAGGCAGGCAGCAGTAGGATGGAGAGGAACACAGCAAGGCAGGCAGCATCAGGAGGGAGGGGGAACACAGCAAGGCAGGCAGCAGTAGGATGGAGAGGAACACAGCAAGGCAGGCAGCATCAGGAGGGAGAGGGAACACAGCAAGGCAGGCAGCAGTAGGATGGAGAGGAACACAGCAAGGCAGGCAGCATCAGGAGGGAGGGGGACAAAGCAAGGCAGGCAGCATCAGGAGGGAGACGGACACAGCAAGGCAGGCAGCATCAGGAGGGAGGGGGACACAGCAAGGCAGGCAGCATCAGGAGGGAGGGGGACACAGCAAGGCAGGCAGCATCAGGAGGGAGGGGGAACACAGCAAGGTAGGCAGCATCAGGAGGGAGGGGGACACAGCAAAGCAGGCAGCATCAGGAGGGAGGGGGAACACAGCAAGGCAGGCAGCAGTAGGATGGAGAGGAACACAGCAAGGCAGGCAGCATCAGGAGGGAGGGGGACACAGCAAGGTAGGCAGCATCAGGAGGGAGAGGGAACACAGCAAGGCAGGCAGCATCAGGAGGGAGGGGGAACACAGCAAGGCAGGCAGCATCAGGAGGGAGAGGGACACAGCAAGGCAGGCAGCATCAGGAGGGAGGTGGAACACAGCAAGGCAGGCAGCATCAGGAGGGAGAGGGTCACAGCAAGGCAGGCAGCATCAGGAGGGAGGGGAACACAGCAAGGCAGGCAGCATCAGGAGGGAGGGGGAACACAGCAAGGTAGGCAGCATCAGGAGGGAGAGGGAACACAGCAAGGCAGGCAGCATCAGGAGGGAGGGGGAACACAGCAAGGCAGGCAGCATCAGGAGGGAAGGGGAACACAGCAAGGCAGGCAGCATCAGGAGGGAGGGGGAACACAGCAAGGTAGGCAGCATCAGGAGGGAGGGGGAACACAGCAAGGTTGGCAGCATCAGGAGGGAGGGGGAACACAGCAAGGCAGGCAGCATCAGGAGGGAGGGGGAACACAGCAAGGTAGGCAGCATCAGGAGGGAGAGGGAACACAGCAAGGCAGGCAGCATCAGGAGGGAGAGGGATACATCAAGGCAGGCAGCATCAGGAGGGAGAGGGACACAGCAAGGCAGGCAGCATCAGGAGGGAGAGGGAATACAGCAAGGCAGGCAGTATCAGGAGGGAGAGGGACACAGCAAGGCAGGCAGCATCAGGAGGGAGAGGGAACACAGCAAGGCAGGCAGTATCAGGAGAGAGGGGAAGACAGCAAGGCAGGCAGCACCAGGAGGGAGAGGGAACACAGCAAGGCAGGCAGCATCAGGAGGGAGGGGGAACACAGCAAGGCAGGCAACATCAGGAGGGAGGGGCAACACAGCAAGGCAGGCAGCATCAGGAGGGAGGGGGACACAGCAAGGCAGGCAGCATCAGGAGGGAGGTGGAACACAGCAAGGTAGGCAGCATCAGGAGGGAGAGGAACACAGCAAGGCATGCAGCATCAGGAGGGAGAGGAACACAGCAAGGCAGGCAGCATCAGGAGGGAGAGGGAACACAGCAGGCAGGCAGTATCAGGAGGGAGGGGAACACAGCAAGGCAGGCAGCATCAGGAGGGAGGGGAACACAACAAGGCAGGCAGCATCAGGAGGGAGAGGGAACACAGCAAGGCAGGCAGCATCAGGAGGGAGGGGGACACAGCAAGGCAGGCAGCATCAGGAGGGAGAGGGAACACAGCAAGGCAGGCAGCATCAGGAGGGAGAGGGAACACAGCAAGGCAGGCAGCATCAGGAGGGAGGGGGACACAGCAAGGCAGGCAGCATCAGGAGGGTGGGGGAACACAGCAAGGCAGGCAGCATCAGGAGGGAGGGGGAACACAGCAAGGCAGGCAGCAGTAGGATGGAGAGGAACACAGCAAGGCAGGCAGCATCAGGAGGGAGGGGGACACAGCAAGGCAGGCAGCATCAGGAGGGAGAGGGAACACAGCAAGGCAGGCAGCATCAGGAGGGAGGGGGACACAGCAAGGCAGGCAGCATCAGGAGGGAGGGGGAACACAGCAAGGCAGGCAGCATCAGGAGGGAGGGGGAACACAGCAAGGCAGGCAGCAGTAGGATGGAGAGGAACACAGCAAGGCAGGCAGCATCAGGAGGGAGGGGGACACAGCAAGGCAGGCAGCATCAGGAGGGAGAGGGACACAGCAAGGCAGGCAGCATCAGGAGGGAGAGGGAACACAGCAAGGCAGGCAGCAGTAGGATGGAGAGGAACACAGCAAGGCAGGCAGCATCAGGAGGGAGAGGGAACACAGCAAGGCAGGCAGCAGTAGGATGGAAAGGAACACAGCAAGGCAGGCAGCATCAGGAGGGAGGGCGACACAGCAAGGCAGGCAGCATCAGGGGGGAGGGGGAACACAGCAAGGCAGGCAGCATTAGGAGGGAGGGGGAACACAGCAAGGCAGGCAGCAGTAGGATGGAGAGGAACACAGCAAGGCAGGCAGCATCAGGAGGGAGCGGGAACACAGCAAGGCAGGCAGCAGTAGGATGGAGAGGAACACAGCAAGGCAGGCAGCATCAGGAGGGAGAGGGAACACAGCAAGGCAGGCAGCATCAGGAGGGAGAGGGACACAGCAAGGCAGGCAGTATCAGGATGGAGAGGAACACAGCAAGGCAGGCAGCATCAGGAGGGAGGGGGACACAGCAAGGCAGGCAGCATCAGGATGGAGAGGAAAACAGCAAGGCAGGCAGCATCAGGAGGGAGGGGGACACAGCAAGGCAGGCAGCATCAGGAGGGAGAGGGACACAGCAAGGCAGGCAGCATCAGGAGGGAGGGGAAACACAGCAAGGCAGGCAGCATCAGGAGGGAGGGGGACACAGCAAGGCAGGCAGCATCAGGAGGGAGGGGGACACAGCAAGGTAGGCAGCATCAGGAGGGAGGGGGGCACAGCAAGGCAGGCAGCATCAGGAGGGAGAGGGACACAGCAAGGCAGGCAGCATCAGGAGGGAGGGGGACACAGCAAGGCAGGCAGCATCAGGAGGGAGAGGGAACACAGCAAGGCAGGCAGCATCAGGAGGGAGAGGAACACATCAAGGCAGGCAGCATCAGGAGGGAGGGTGACACAGCAAGGCAGGCAGCATCAGGAGGGAGGGGGACACAGCAAGGCAGGCAGCATCAGGAGGGAGAGGGAACACAGCAAGGCAGGCAGCATCAGGAGGGAGAGGGACACAGCAAGGCAGGCAGCATCAGGATGGAGAGGAACACAGCAAGGCAGGCAGCATCAGGAGGGAGGGGAAACACAGCAAGGCAGGCAGCATCAGGAGGGAGAGGGACACAGCAAGGCAGGCAGATTCAGGAGGGAGAGGGACACAGCAAGGCAGGCAGCATCAGGAGGGAGGGGAACACAGCAAGGCAGGCAGCATCAGGAGGGAGAGGGAACACAGCAAGGCAGGCAGCATCAGGAGGGAGGGGGAACACAGCAAGGCAGGCAGCATCAGGAGGGAGAGGGAACACAGCAAGGCAGGCAGCATCAGGAGGGAGGGGAACACAGCAAGGCAGGCAGCATCAGGAGGGAGAGGGAACACAGCAAGGCAGGCAGCATCAGGAGGGAGGGGGAACACAGCAAGGCAGGCAACATCAGGAGGGAGGGGGAACACAGCAAGGCAGGCAGCATCAGGAGGGAGGGGGACACAGCAAGGCAGGCAGCATCAGGAGGGAGGGGGAACACAGCAAGGCATCTAGCATCAGGAGGGAGAGGAACACAGCAAGGCAGGCAGCATCAGGAGGGAGAGGGAACACAGCAAGGCAGGCAGCATCCGGAGGGAGGGGAACACAGCAAGGCAGGCAGCAGTAGGATGGAGAGGAACACAGCAAGGCAGGCAGCATCAGGAGGGAGAGGAACACAGCAAGGCAGGCAGCATCAGGAGGGAGAGGAACACAGCAAGGCAGGCAGCATCAGGAGGGACGGGGACACAGCAAGGCAGGCAGCATCAGGAGGGAGGGGGAACACAGCAAGGCAGGCAGCATCAGGAGGGAGGGGGAACACAGCAAGGCAGGCAGCAGTAGGATGGAGAGGAACACAGCAAGGCAGGCAGCATCAGGAGGGAGGGGAACACAGCAAGGCAGGCAGCATCAGGAGGGAGGGGGAACACAGCAAGGCAGGCAGCATCAGGAGGGAGAGGGAACACAGCAAGGCAGGCAGCATCAGGAGGGAGAGAGAACACAGCAAGGCAGGCAGCATCAGTAGGGACGGGGACACAGCAAGGCAGGCAGCATCAGGAGGGAGGGGGAACACAGCAAGGCAGGCAGCATCAGGAGGGAGGGGGAACACAGCAAGGCAGGCAGCAGTAGGATGGAGAGGAACACAGCAAGGCAGGCAGCATCAGGAGGGAGGGGGACAGAGCAAGGCAGGCAGCATCAGGAGGGAGAGGGACACAGCAAGGCAGGCAGCAGTAGGATGGAGAGGAACACAGCAAGGCAGGCAGCATCAGGAGGGAGGGGGAACACAGCAAGGCAGGCAGCATCAGGAGGGAGGGGGACACAGCCAGGCAGGCAGCATCAGGAGGGAGAGGGACACAGCAAGGCAGGCACCATTAGGAGGAAGGGGGACACAGCAAGGCAGGCAGCATCAGGAGGGAGGGGGAACACAGCAAGGCAGGCAGCATCAGGAGGGAGGGGGAACACAGCAAGGCAGGCAGCAGTAGGATGGAGAGGAACACAGCAAGGCAGGCAGCATCAGGGGGGAGGGGGAACACAGCAAGGCAGGCAGCATCAGGAGGGAGGGGGAACACAGCAAGGCAGGCAGCAGTAGGATGGAGAGGAACACAGCAAGGCAGGCAGCATCAGGAGGGAGGGGGAACACAGCAAGGCAGGCAGCAGTAGGATGGAGAGGAACACAGCAAGGCAGGCAGCATCAGGAGCGAGAGGGACACAGCAAGGCAGGCAGCATCAGGAGGGAGAGGGACACAGCAAGGTAGGCAGTATCAGGAGGGAGGGGGACACAGCAAGGCAGGCAGCATCAGGAGGGAGATGAAACACAGCAAGGCAGGCAGCATCAGGAGGGAGGGGGACACAGCAAGGCAGGCAGCATCAGGAGGGAGAGGGACACAGCAAGGCAGGCAGCATCAGGAGGGAGAGGGACACAGCAAGGCAGGCAGCATCAGGAGGGAGGGGGACACAGCAAGGCAGGCAGCATCAGGAGGGAGAGGGACACAGCAAGGCAGGCAGCATCAGGAGGGAGAGGGACACAGCAAGGCAGGCAGCATCAGGAGGGAGATGAAACACAGCAAGGCAGGCAGCATCAGGAGGGAGATGAAACACAGCAAGGCAGGCAGCATCAGGAGGGAGGGGGACACAGCAAGGCAGGCAGCATCAGGAGCTAGAGGGACACAGCAAGGCAGGCAGCATCAGGAGGGAGATGAAACACAGCAAGGCAGGCAGCATCAGGAGGGAGAGGGACACAGCAAGGCAGGCAGCATCAGGAGGGAGAGGGAGACAGCAAGGCAGGCAGCATCAGGAGGGAGAGGGACACAGCAAGGCAGGCAGCATCAGGAGGGAGGGGGACACAGCAAGGCAGGCAGCATCAGGAGGGAGAGGGACACAGCAAGGCAGGCAGTATCAGGAGGGAGAGGGACACAGCAAGGCAGGCAGCATCAGGAGGGAGAGGGACACAGCAAGGCAGGCAGCATCAGGAGGGAGAGGGACACAGCAAGGCAGGCAGCATCAGGAGGGAGATGAAACACAGCAAGGCAGGCAGCATCAGGAGGGAGATGAAACACAGCAAGGCAGGCAGCATCAGGAGGGAGGGGGACACAGCAAGGCAGGCAGCATCAGGAGCTAGAGGGACACAGCAAGGCAGGCAGCATCAGGAGGGAGATGAAACACAGCAAGGCAGGCAGCATCAGGAGGGAGAGGGAACACAGCAAGGCAGGCAGCATCAGGAGCTAGAGGGACACAGCAAGGCAGGCAGCATCAGGAGGGAGATGAAACACAGCAAGGCAGGCAGCATCAGGAGGGAGAGGGAACACAGCAAGGCAGGCAGCATCAGGAGCTAGAGGGACACAGCAAGGCAGGCAGCATCAGGAGGGAGATGAAACACAGCAAGGCAGGCAGCATCAGGAGGGAGAGGGAACACAGCAAGGCAGGCAGCATCAGGAGGGAGAGGGAACACAGCAAGGCAGGCAGCATCAGGAGGGAGAGGGAACACAGCAAGGCAGGCAGCATCAGGAGGGAGGGGAACACAGCAAGAAAGGCAGCATCAGGAGGGAGACGAACACAGCAAGGCAGGCAGCATCAGGAGGGAGAGGGAACACAGCAAGGCAGGCGGTGTCAGGAGGTGGTATGGTCTCCGTTTCGGGTGTAACCATGCCTCAGGACCCTTCTATACGGTGGCAGCTTCATTCTCTCTCCTCCACCCTCCTCCATACACCCGTCCACATTGAAGACCCCCTTCCCCAACATCTGGAGGAGCGTTACAAGTCTACATCCAAGGGACCGTCCACCAGCTCCACAAACAGGCTTTGAGTTTCATATCTGGCAGAAAAAAATTAGAAGTTTACAAAACTCTGCCCCATACACATCCTGGAGGGTCAGTTAGCTCAGTTGGTTGGATGGCTGCTTGGTGATTTTAAGTGACAGCAACAGCACAGGTTGAATTCCCACAATGCCTTGAGCTTGTTGTGAAGGTCTCATCTCATCGAGTTCCTCTGGAGCTCAGACTGAGCAGCAACAGAACAAAAGAGAGTGACCCTGGGCGGGGGAGGGGGGGGGGCAGCAGGGTCAGTACCTGGGGAGGGGGTCAGTCAGAGTGACCCCGGGGGGGGACAGAAGGTCAGTACCTGGGGAGGGAGGTCAGTCAGAGTGACCCTGGGGGGGGAGGGGGGGGGACAGCAGGGTCAATTCCTGGGGAGGGGGTCAGTCAGAGTGACCCTGGGGGGGGAGGGGGGGGGACAGCAGGGTCAATACCTGGGGAGGGGGTCAGTCAGAGTGACCCTGGGGGTGAACAGCAGGGTCAGTACCTGAGGGAAAGAATCTGGTTGCAAAGCCTAACATCATGAGTCAAGCAGTGACCCAGATGTGGCTGCTCAGGAACCAGGTTTGCTGACTAAGACAGTCGTGTTTCTGGCTCAACAGAGAGGGATGTCAAAGGGTTGGGGAGTTCTGTTACTAATAAAGGAGAATATCTCAGCTTTACTGAGGGAGGACACCTTGGAGGAACCATCCAGCGTGGCCGTATGTATAGAGCTCCAGAGTAGGAAGGGTGCAGTTACTTTGAAGGGGTTGTACCCACAGATCTCCCAATGAGACAGTGGGAGATAAAGGAACGGGGATGTGGACAGATTCTGGACAAATGTGGAAACAACAGGGTTGTTGTAGTGGATGAGTTTAACTTCTACTATATGGACTGGGACTTGCTTGGATTGGGGAGGTAGGGTATTTGCTAGATTTGGCCAGGACTGTGTTTTGAAATAATATGTGAATAGTCCAATGAGAGAAGAGGCCATAACTAGACATGGAGCTGGGGAATGAGTCCTTCCAGGTCATTGAAGCTACAATGGGGGAACATTTCAGGAGCCGTGACCATAATTCTGTAAGCTTTTAGTTACTCATGAAGATGGACAAGATCAATCCTCAGGTAAAAGTACTAAATAGGGGAAAGCCACCTACCACAATATTAGACAGGAACTGAGAATGTAGATTGAGGGACAGCTGTTTGGGTGTCAATCCAAGTTTGATATGTAGGAATCTTTTAAAAGCAATTTAATTAGAGTTCAGGACCAGCATGACCTCGGGAAAATGAAGGATAAAGATGGGTGGACACTAGGAAATTGTTTCCATTAGGCGAGGAGACTAGGACCCGTGGACACGGCCTTAGAATTAGAGGGGTTAAATTCAGAACAGAAATGCGGAGACATTTCTTCAGCCAGAGAGTGGTGGGCCTGTGGAATTCATTGCCACGGAGTGCAGTGGAGGCTGGGACGCTAAATGTCTTCAAGGCAGAGATTGATAAATTCTTGATGTCACAAGGAATTAAGGGCTACGGGGAGAATGCGGGTAAGTGGAGTTGAAATGCCCATCAGCCATGATTGAATGGCGGAGTGGACTTGATGGGCCGAATGGCCTTACTTCCATTCCTATGTCTTATGAGCTTAAGATTCAGGAATCATGCATAATGAGAGAAATTGAGAGCTTAGTCAAAAGAGAAAAGTGGCATTTGTAAGGTTTAGAAAACTGAAGACAGAGCCCTCAAAGAATATAAAGATAGCAGGAAAGAACTTAAACAAGGAATTAGGATGGGTGAAAGGGGTCTTGGCAAACAGGATTAAGGAAAGTCCCAAGGCATTTTATCCATATACTGTATAAGGAGCCAGAGGGTAGCTAGGGAAAGGGTAGGTCTACTCAAGGACAGTGGAGGGAATTTATGCATGGAGCAAGGGAAAGCGAGTGAGGTCCTTAATAAATACTTTGCATCGGAATTCACGAAAGAGGAAGAGATGGTGGACGGGGAGTCTCGGGAGGGGTTTGTTGGTATTCTAGGACATGTCAATGTAAAACAGGAGGTTTTGGAAGTTTTAAAAAACGTTAAGGCAACATATCCCGAGGGCCTGATGGGATCTATCCCAGAATGCTGAGGGAGACAGGTGAGGAAATTGCTGGGGCCTTGTACAAACTCCTTGTGTCTGTATTAGCCACAGGAGAGGTCCCAGAAGACTGGAGAATAGTCAATGTTGTTCCTTCGGTTAAGGGCAAGTGGGATAATGGGCTTATTAGTGATAGGCAGCATGGGTTTCTGTGGGAAAGGTCATGTCTCACAAACGTTGTGGAGGTTTCTGAGGAAGTGACAAAGATGATTGGTGAGGGTAGGGTGGTGGTTGTTGTCTGTGTGGACATTAGCAAGACCTTTGACAAGGTGCCTGGCGGCAATCTAATACAGAAGTTTAAGTCACATGGGATCCGTGGTGAGCTGGTAAGATAGATTCAGAACTGGCTTGGTCAGAGGAGACAGGGAGTAGCAGTGGAGGGGTGTTTTTCTGACTGGAAATCTGACCAGTGGTGGACCACAGTGATCAGTGCTAGGACCCCTGTTTTTTGTAATATTTATAAATGATTTGGGGGAGAATGTAGGTGGTCTAATTAATAAGTTTGTGGACGACACACAGATTGGGGAAGATGTGGATAGTGAGCAGGATATAGATAGGTTAGAGAGTTGGGCAGAGAAATGGCAGATGGAGTTTAATCCTGACAAATGTGAGGTAATGTATTCTGGAAGATCTAGTGCAGGAGGGAAGTGTGCAGTAAACGGCAGAACTCTTAGTAGCAGAGGGATCTCGGCGTACAGATCCACAGCTTTCTTAAAGTGGCACCACAGGTGGATAAGGTGGTCAGGAAGGGACACAGTCGGGACAGAGTGTAACAATTAGCTAGTCATGTTGCAGCTGTATAGGATCCTAGTGAGGTATGTTTGGAATGTTATATACAGTTCTGGTCACCACACCAGCAGAAGGAAATTGAGATGTCAGAGAGGGGACAGGAACCGTTTACCAGGATGTTGCCTCATTTGGAGGTTGTTAATGCTGAGGAGAGATTGGGCAAACTTGGTTTATTTTCTCCTGATGTGGAGGTATTGATCATTGGATTGGCGTGGACAAGATCAGAAACCACAAGACACAAGTTATAGTCCAGCTGGTTTATTTGAAATCACAAGCTTTCGGACGTCACCTGATGAAGGGGCAGTGCTCCGAAAGCTTGTGATTTCAAATAAACCTGTTGGACTATAGCCTGGGGTCATGTGACTCTGATTCTGTTTCCACTTGAACATCAAAGAATGAGGAGCAATCTGGTAGAAGTTTGCAAAACAATAAGAGGCACAGACAGAATGGATAATCAAAGTGTTTTTCCTTGGGGTAGAAATGTCAATTACTAAAGGATATGGGTTTAATGCAAAAAGGGTTAAGTTGAAAGGAAATGTGAGAGGCAGGTATTTTACACAGAGGGTGGTAAGTGTCTGGAATATGCTGCCAGAGGAGGGGGTGGAGAGAGACACGATAGCAGTGTTTGAGACACCTTGACTGATAAATGAATATATAAAGGATACAGGGATAGAGACTGCGTAGAGGCGAAAGGACTTTAGTTTAGAAAGTCATCATGTGTCTTCTGTACAGGGTGAAAGGTCCTATTCTCGTGAGGTACTGATATTGTGTCTTTGAGGCTACGAGGGCAAGCTACAGGCTTGGAATCAGGCAGTGACCAATTTATCTCCTGACTCCCCAACGTCTGCCCCTACCAGGAACTCAGGGCAATGTTGCTAAGTTTGCAGGTGACACAATGAGAGGAGGAGGGACAGGTAGGGTTCAGGTAGAAAGGAGGCTGCAGAAGGACTGGTCAAGGCTGGGAGAGCAGGCAAAAAGATGGCCGATGGAATACAATGTGGGAAGGTATGAGGTTATGCACTTTGGTAGGAAGAACAGAGGCACAGACTGTTATTGAAATGGGGAAAACCTTTAGAAATCTGAAGCACAAAAGGGTTTTGGAATTCTCGTTCAGGATTCTTTTCAGGTTAATTCTGCTCCTGTACCTTGTTTTGACTCACACCTTCATGAATATTCAGTGAATGATTGAATGTACCCTGCTATAGGTACAAGCAGGGCTCAGTCTAGAGTGAAAGGCAACATCAGATACTGGCAGTGTGGGGCTGGAAAAGCACAGCCGGTCAGGCAGGATCCGAGGAGCAGGAGAGTCGACGTTTCAGGCAGGAGCCCTTCATCAGGAATAAAACTTGTGGGCCTGGCAGGAGCTAAGAGATAAATAGAGGAGGAGTGGGGATGGGGAAAGGTAACTGAGACTGAGATAGGTAGCTGGAGGTGGGGGAGAAAGTGATAGGTCGTAGAGGAGAGTGGCACAGATAGATGGGAAAGATGATGGACAAGTCAAGAGGGTGGTGTCGAGTTGGAGGCTTGGGACTGGGATAAGGTAGGGGGAGGGGAAATGAAGTTTGTAAGCAAGTGACATTTGCAGTGTCAATGTTTCTCATGAAGGGCTCCTGCCCGAAACATCGATTCTCCTGCTCCTCGGATGCTGCCTGACCTGCTGTGCTTTTCCAGCAACACACTCTCAACTCAACTCAGTGATGGTCAACTATGTGAAGGGGAACTGCACAAGGGGGTGTGTGAGGGTGTAAGGGCAAGTGTGCAAGAGGGAGTATGTGAGGGGGAGTGTGTGAGGGGGAATGTGTGAGTGTGTGTGAGGGTGAGTGTGTGAGAGTGAGTGTGTGAGTGTGTGGGGGTGAGTGTGTGAGGGGAGTGTGTGAATGTGTGAAGGTGAATCTGTGAGTATGAGTGTCTGAAGGTGAGTGTGTGAGGGTGAGTGTGTGAGTGTGTGGCAGTGGGTGTGTGAGGGTGTGAGTGTGTGAGGGTGAGTATGTGAAGGATAGCTGTGTGAGTGTGTGTGAGGGTGAGTGTGTGAGGGCAAATGTGTGAATGTGTGGGGGTGAGTGTGTGAGGGTGAGTGTGTGAGGGTGAGTGTGTGGGGGTAAGTGTGTGAGGGGGTGAGGGTGAGAGTGTGAGGATGGCTGTGTGAGGGTGAGGGTGTGAGAGTAAGTGTGTGAGTGTGTGAGAGTGTGTGTGAAGGATAGCTGTGAGTGTGTGAGAGGGTGAGCGTATGAGGGTAAGTGTGTGAGGGAGTGAGTGTGTGAGGGAGTGAGTGTGTGAGGGTGAGTGTGTGAGGATGAGTGTGTGAGGATGAGTGTGTGAGGATGAGTGTGTGAGGGTGAGTGTGTGAGGGTGAGTGTGTGAGGGTGAGTGTGTGAGTGTGTGGGGGTGTGTGTGAGGGGGTGAGGGTGAGTGTGTGAGGATGACTGTGTGAGGGTGAGTGTGTGAGAGTAAGTGTGTGAGTGTGTGAGAGTAAGTGTGGGAGTGTATGAGGATGAGTGTGTGAGAGTGTGAGGGTGAGTGTGTGAGTGTGTGGGGGTGAGTGTGTGAGGAGGTGAGGGTGAGTGTGTGAGGGTGAGTGTGTGAGGGTGAGTGTTTGAGGGTGTGAGTGTGTGAGGGTGAATGTGTGAGAGTGTGTGAGGGTGTGAGGGTGAGTGTATGAGAGTAAGTGTGTGAGTGTGTGAATATGTGTGAGGGTGAGTGTGTGAGAGTAAGTGTGTGAGTGTGTGAGTGTGTGAAGGTGAGTGTGTGAGTGTAAGTGTGTGTGTGTGAGGGTGAGTGTGTGAGTGTAAGTGTGTGAGTGTGTGAGAGTGAGTGTGTGAAGGTATGAGGATGTGAGTGTGTGAGGGTGTGAGTGTTTGAGTGTGTGAGGGTGTGAGGGTGAGCCTGTGAGTGCGTGAGGGTGTGAGAGTAAGTGTGCAAATGTGTGAGAGTAAGTTGTGAGCTGTGAGGGTGTGAGAGTAAGTGTGTGAGGGTGTGTGTGTGAGTGTGTGAGTGCATGAGTGTGTGAAGGTGAGAGTGTGAGGGTGAGTCTGTGAGTGTGTGAGAGTAAGTGTGTGAGTGTGTGAATGTGTAAGGGTGTGAGGGTTGAGTGTGTGAGGGTGAGTGTGTGAGGGTATGAGGATGAGTGTGTGAGGGTGAGTGTGTGAGTGTGTGAGGGTATGAGGATGAGTGTGTGAAGGTGAGTGTGAGAAGGTGAGTGTGTGAGGGTGAGTGTGTGAGGGTGTGAATGTTTTAGTGTGTGAGGGTGTGACTGTGTGAGGGTGGGAGGGTGAGGGTGTGAGGGTGAGTGTGTGTGTGTGTGTGTGTGAGGGTGTGAATGTTTTAGTGTGTGAGGGTGTGACTGTGTGAGGGTGGGAGGGTGAGTGTGTGAGGGTGTGAGAGTAAGTATATGAGTATGTGAGAGTAAGTGTGTGAGGGTGTGAGGGTGTGGGGGTGTGAGGGTGAGTGTGTGAGTGTGTGAGAGTAAGTGTGTGAGAGTAAGTGTGTAAGTGTATGAGTGTGTGAGGGTGTGAGGGTATGAGGGTGAGTGTGTGAGAGTAAGTATGTGAGTGTGTGAGAGTAAGTATGTGAGTGTGTGAGAGTAAGAGTATGAGGGTGTGAGTGTATGAGAGTATGAGTGTGTGAGGATGTGAGTGTGTAAGGGTGTGAGGGTGAATCTCTGAGTGTGTGAGGGTGTGAGAGTAAATATGTGAGTGTGTGAGAGTATGTGTGAGGGAGGGTCTGTGAGTGTGTGAGTGTGTGAGATTATGTGTGTGAGGGTGTGAGTGTGTGGGGATGTGAGGGTAAGTGTGTGAGGGTGTGAGAGTAAGTGTGTGAGTGTATGAGTGTGTGAGGGTGAGTGTGTGAGGGAGAGTCTGTGAGTGTGTGAGAGTAAGTGTGTGAGGATGTGAGTGTGTGAGGGTGAATCTCTGAGTGTGTGAGGGTGTGAGAGTAAGTATGTGAGTGTGTGAGAGTATGTGTGTGAGTGTGTGAGGGAGGGTCTGTGCGTGTGTGAGTGTGTGAGATTATGTGTGTGAGTGTGTGAGGGTGTGAGTGTGTGGGGATGTGAGGGTAAGTGTGTGAGGGTGTGAGGGTGTGAGAGTAAGTGTGTGAGGGTGAGTGTGTGAGGGTGAGTCTGTGAGTGTGTGAGTGTGTGAGAGTAAGTGTGTGAGGGTGAGTGTGTGAGGGTGTGAGGATGAGTGTGTGAGGGTGAGAGTGTGAGGGTATGAGTGTGTGAGTGTGTGAGGGTGTGAATGTTTGAGTGTGAGAGGATGAGGGTGAGAGGGTGTGAGGATGAGTGTTGAGGGTGAGTGTGTGAGGGTGTGAGGGTGAGTGTGTGAGTGCGTGAGAGTGTGAATGTTTGAGTGTGTGAGTGTGCGTGGGTGAGAGGGTAAGTGTGTGATAGTAAGTCTGTGAGTGTGTGATAGTGAGTGTGTGAGAGTAAGAGTGCGTGTGTAAGGGTGTGAGTGTGTGGGGGTGTGAGGGTGAGTGTGTGAATGTGTGAGAGTAAGTGTGTGAGTGTGTGAGGGTGATCCTGTGAGTGCGAGGGGGTGTGAGAGTAAGTGTGTGAGTGTATGAGTGTGTGGGGGTGAGTGTGTGAGTGTGTAAGGGTGAGTCTGTAAGTGTGTGAGATTAAGTGTGTGAGTGTGTGAGATTAAGTGTGTGAGTGTGTGAGTGTGTGAGGGTGAGTGTGTGAGAGTAAGTGTGTGTGTGTGAGAGTGAGTGTGTGAGGGTGAGTCTGTGAGTGTGTGTGTGTGTGAATGTGTGAGTGTGTGGGGGTGTGAGGGTGTGAGAGTGAGTCTGTGAGTGCATGAGTGTGTGAGAGTAAGTGTGTGAGTGTATGTGTGTGTGAGGGTGAGTGTGTGAGGGTGAGTCTGTGAGTGTGTGAGTGTGTGAGAGTAAGTGTGTGAGGTTGTGAGGGTGTGAGTGTGTTAGGGTGAGTGTGTGAGTATGTAAGGGTGAGTCTGTGAGTGTGTGAGAGTAAGTGTGTGAGGGTGTGTGTGAGAGTGAGTGTGTGAGAGTGTGTGAGAGTGTGTGGGTGTGAGTGCGTGAGGGTGTGAGTGCGTGAGTGTGTGAGGGTGTGTGTGAGGGTGTAAGGGTGAGGATGTATGTGGGTGTGAGTGTGTGAGGGGGAGGGTGTGTGAGGTTGTGAGTGTGTGAGGGTGAGGGTGTGAGTGTGTGTGAGGGTGTATGAGTATGTGAGTGCGTGAGTGCGTGAGAGTGTGAGGGTGTGAGTATGTGAGGATGTGAGTGTGTGAGGG
Organism: Chiloscyllium plagiosum; assembly: GCF_037043375.1. Lineage (NCBI taxonomy): Eukaryota > Metazoa > Chordata > Chondrichthyes > Orectolobiformes > Hemiscylliidae > Chiloscyllium > Chiloscyllium plagiosum. Next base: position 3,873,064 of record NW_028270148.1, read on the forward strand.
TGTGAGGGTGAGGGTGTGTGAATGTGTGAGGGTGAGGGTGTGTTAGGGTGTGAGGGTGTCAGTGTGCGTGGGTGTGTGAGGGTGTGAGTATGTGAGGGTGTGGGTGTGTGAGGGTGAGGAAATGTTAGGATGTGTGATTATGTGAGTGCATGAGTGTGTGAGAGTTTGTGTGTGTGAGTGTGTGAGGGTGAGGGTGTGTGAAGGTGTGAGTGTGTGAGGGTGTGTGAGTGTGTGAGGGTGTGTGAGTATATGAGGGTGTGAGTGTGTGAGGGTGTGAGGGTCAGGGTGTGTGAGGGTGTGAGGGTGAGGGTGTGTGAGTGCGTGAGGGTGTGAGGGTATGTGAGGGTGTGAGGGTGTGAGTGTGTGAGGATGTGCGAGTATATGAGGGTGTGAGAGTGAGTCTGTGAGTGTGTGAGCGTGTGAGAGTAAGTGTGTGAGTGTATGCGTGTGTGAGGGTGAGTGTGTGAGGGTGAGTCTGTGAGTATGTAAGGGTGAGTCTGTGAGTGTGTGAGAGTAAGTGTGTGAGGGTGTGTGTGAGAGTGAGTGTGTGTGGGTGTGAGTGCGTGAGGGTGTGAGTGTGTGAGTGTGTGAGGGTGTGTGTGAGGGTGTAAGGGTGAGGATGTATGTGGGTGTGAGTGTGTGAGGGTGTGTGAGAGTGTGTGAGTGTGTGAGGGGGAGGGTGTGTGAGGGTGTGAGTGTGTGAGGGTGAGGGTGTGTGAGTGTGTGAGGGTGTGTGAGTATGTGAGTGCGTGTGAGTATGTGAGGGTGTGAGGGTGTGAGGGTGAGGGTGTGTGAGTGTGTGAGGGGGAGGGTGTGTGAGGGTGTGAGTCTGTGAGGGTGAGGGTGTGTGAGTGTGTGAGGGTGTGTGAGTATGTGAGTGCGTGTGAGTATGTGAGGGTGTGAGTGTGTGAGGGTGTGAGGGTGAGGGTGTGTGAGGGTGATGGTGTGTTAGTGTGTGAGGGTGTGAGTATGTGAGGGTGTGAGGGTGTGAGGGTGAGGGTGTGTGAGTGTGTGAGGGTGAGGAAATGTTAGGATGTGTGATTATGTGAGTGCATGAGTGTGTGAGAGTTTGTGTGTGTGAGTGTGTGAGGGTGAGGGTGTGTGAAGGTGTGAGTGTGCGAGGGTGTGTGAGGTTGTGAGGGTGTGTGAGTGTGTGAGAGTGTGTGAGTATATGAGGGTGTGAGGGTGTGAGGGTGTGAGGGTCAGGGTGTGTGAGGGTGTGAGGGTGAGGGTGTGTGAGTGCGTGAGGGTGTGAGGGTATGTGAGGGTGTGAGGGTGTGAGTGTGTGCGGATGTGTGAGTATATGAGGGTGTGAGTGTGTGAGGGTGTGAGGGTGAGTGTGAGAGTGTGTGAGGGTGAGGGTGTGTGAGTGTGTGAGTGCATGAGTGTGTGAGGGTGTGAGGGTGAGGGTGTGTGAGAGTGTGTGAGTGTTTGAGGGTGTAAGTGTGTGAAGGAGTGAGTGTGTGAGTGTGTGAGGGAGTGAGTGTGAGGGTGTGTGAGGGTGTGAGTGTGGGAGGGTGTGAGGGCAAGGGTGTGTGAGTGTGTGAGTGCGTGAGGGTGAGTGTGTGAGGGTATGAGTGTGAGTGTGTGAGGGTGAGAGGGTGTGAGGATGAGTGCTCAGGGTGAGTGTGTGAAGGTGTGAGGGTGTGAAGGCAAGTGTGTGAGTGTGTGAGGGTGAGTGTGTGAGTGTGTGAGGGTGAGTCTGTGAGTGTGTGAGTGTGTGAGAGTAAGTGTGTGAGGGTGTGAGTGTGTGGGGGTGTGAGGGTGAGTCTGTGAGTGCGTGAGGGTGTGAGAGTGTGTGTGAGTGTGAGAGAGTAAGTGTGTGAGTGTATGAGTGTGTGAGGGTGAGTGTGTGAGGGTGAGTGTGTGAGTGTGTGTGAGAGAGTAAGTGTGTGTGTGAATGTGTGAGTGTGTGGGGGTGTGAGGGTGAGAGTGTGTGAGGGTGAGTCTGTGAGTGCATGAGGATGTGAGAGTAAGTGTGTGAGCGTGTGAGAGTAAATGTGTGAGTGTATGCGTGTGTGAGGGTGAATCTGTGAGTGTGAGCGTGTGAGAGTGTGTGGGTGTGAGTGTGTGATTGTATGAGGGTGCGTGTGTGAGAGTAAGTGTGTGAGGGTGTGAGTGTGTGGGGGTGTGAGGGTGAGTCTGTGAGTGCGTGAGGGTGTGAGAGTTGTGTGTGAGTGTGTGAGAGTAAGTGTGTGAGTGTTTGAGTGTGTGAGGGTGAGTGTGTGAGTGTGTGTGGGTGTCTGTGTGTGTGAGAGGGTATGTTTGTGTGAGGGTGTGTGAGGGTGTGAGGGTGTGAGGGTATGTGAGTGTGTGAGGGTGTGAGAGTGACGGTATGTGAGTGTGTGAGGATGTGAGTGTGTGAGGGAGAGTCTGTGAGTGTGTGAGAGTAAGTGTGTGAGGATGTGAGTGTGTGAGGGTGAATCTCTGAGTGTGTGAGGGTGTGAGAGTAAGTATGTGAGGGTGTGAGAGTATGTGTGTGAGTGTGTGAGGGAGGGTCTGTGAGTGTGTGAGTGTGTGAGATTATGTGTGTGAGTGTGTGAGGGTGTGAGTGTGTGGGGATGTGAGGGTAAGTGTGTGAGGGTGTGAGGGTGTGAGAGTAAGTGTGTGAGGGTGAGTGTGTGAGGGTGAGTCTGTGAGTGTGTGAGAAACTTGGCCAAGCCTTATTGTGGCGCAGGGGTAGTGTCCCTGCCCTGGGCCAAGGAGTCCTGGGTTCAAGTTCCACCTGTTCTGGAGGTGTGTAATAGCATCTCTGATCAGGTTGATTAGAAAAATACATTTGTTATATAAACTAAGCCATTGAATCTTCCCCAGAGCAGAAAGACAGCAGTATCTGGAGGGGGTGGGGATTGTGGGTCAAGATTAGAGTGGTGCTGGAAAAGCACAGCAGGTCAGGCAGCATCCGAGGAGTGCTAAGCCCCCTGATTATTTACCACCTTTCCTGAGGGAGATTCCCAGCCACCACCCCCATTAGCCAGGTCTCTGCAGGAAAGGTATAGTTGAGCAGTTTGTATTTAATGAATGTTTAATTTTTGTTCAGTTCTGTATTGCAGTGATGAGATTGTTCAGGTCCTGGGTTTTGAAGGATCTGTGTGATGAGACTGCGCAGCGATGAAAGTGATTTTGTTAAAACCCAAAACAAAGGTGGATTTACTCTTGGGTGGGCAATGTGTGACAATGACAAATCCGCTGGACAGACAGGAAGTGCTTGCAGATGTAAAATTTGTAAGGAACAATATGTTACACTCGATAATAATTTAGCTCACACTTAACTCATGCCCAAAATCTTGATCCATTTAGTTAACCCAACACAGAGAGCCAGTAAACGACTGGTGTGTTATAATCTGAAAGATGACACAGGTGTGGCTCTCCCTGTGGGTCAGGGTGCTGGGATAAGGAGAGCCTTTGGGGTGGGTGAAGGCTAACTCTTGTGGCTGGATATAAACTGTTGCGTGATCATGAGAGTGTTTAGATATGTTCTCTTATTCTGTTCCCCCCACTCAACCCCCCCCCCCCCCCCCCCTTCCCTCCCCCTAATCAGCATAAATACCACTGTTTCCTGGCTGCTATCAATTCTGAAGGAGGGTCAAACGACTCAAACTATTAACTGAGCTTCTCTCTCCACAGATGCTACCAGATCTGCTGAGTTTTTCCAGCACTTCCTGTTTCTGTTTCAGATTTCCAGCTTCTTTGTTTGACTGTCAGGCAGGCTTCAGGTTGTCAGGGAATCGGGGAGGGTCTGAGAAATACCCATAATTGGGGAGATGGCTGGGGGGCAGACCTCAATCTGTTCCATTTGGAATCAGCAGCATTGTTTCCCTCTCTAAAGCCACCGGCCTGTGCAAACAGCCAGTTTACGGACTGTTGATGGTGACCCTCATTGCTGCCTGAGAAGCTGCAAAGAGTTTGTTCCCTCACCTGTTTCCGCATGCTGCCTACAGCAAGCTGAACCCTAGGCCCGGGCCTATCATCCATATCTCCAACTCCCCACTCCCTTATTAATACCCTCCCCTTTAACTAACATCAGCCATGGGTCCTGATGCCTCCCTCTTGGCTCCAGCATCAACATTTTACACACTGTGCTCCTGTGAGACTCTTTCAGGCCCCCTTGTTTAAAATGTAAGGCCAATGTCACTGCTGTTCTGGGCCTAAAGGCTTCCACAACTTCATCATCTCCTTATTGTTGAGGTCATTTCTCATCAACATGCTTTCAGATCCCACAACCCCCACCCCACTGCACCCCTCCCACCTCACTTAATCTGAGCTCTGATGAGACTTTGACCCAGGCGCATCTGCCCTACCCAAACACCCATGAGCTTGGTTGCTGTTGGTGGGATCTTGCTGTGCTGGAATGGGGTGCTCCAGTTCCTTATACAGTATTCCCACAGTTACTCATTCTGTAGGAATTGCTCACTGACTGTAATGTGATTTTCTCTCACTGAGATGGAGACAGCTCTGTTAGCACTAACCCTAACATTGCTTAAGCTAAACTCCACCTTGTTGCCCTGCCCCGAAGGAGTGGGGAAGGGCTTCCTGTCATTATCCAGGAAGGGCAGGTTATACGGCTGCACATGGCCCCTGACAACTGGGCAGGATCACAAAGTGCCCAGCATGTTTGGGACCATCGTTGAATCGGTCCCCTAATGGTCATCTCCTCCATTGATTCCATGTCCCCTGTCACCTCCAACAGGATGAGTTACAGTGGAGTGTCCCCTCATTCTCGTGTCTCCTGCCGCCTCTCAGATGCCAGGAGAGTGTGTGAGAGTTTGTGTGTGTGAGTGTGTGAGGGTGAGGGTGTGTGAAGGTGTGAGTGTGTGAGGGTGTGTGAGTGTGTGAGGGTGTGTGAGTATATGAGGGTGTGAGTGTGTGAGGGTGTGAGGGTCAGGGTGTGTGAGGGTGTGAGGGTCAGGGTGTGTGAGTGCGTGAGGGTGTGAGGGTATGTGAGGGTGTGAGGGTGTGAGTGTGTGAGGATGTGCGAGTATATGAGGGTGTGAGGGTGTGAGGGTGAGTGTGAGAGTGTGTGAGGGTGAGGGTGTGTGAAGGTGTGAGTGTGTGAGGGTGTGTGAGGGTGTGAGGGTGTGTGAGTGTGTGAGGGTGTGTGAGTATATGAGGGTGTGAGTGTGTGAAGGAGTGAGTGTGTGAGTGTGTGAGTGTGTGAATGTATGAGTGTGTGGGGGTGTGGGGGTGTGAGTGTGTGAGGGTGTGAGAGTGAGTCTGTGAGTGTGTGAGCGTGTGAGAGTAAGTGTGTGAGTGTATGCGTGTGTGAGGGTGAGTGTGTGAGGGTGAGTCTGTGAGTATGTAAGGGTGAGTCTGTGAGTGTGTGAGAGTAAGTGTGTGAGGGTGTGTGTGAGAGTGAGTGTGTGTGGGTGTGAGTGCGTGAGGGTGTGAGTGTGTGAGTGTGTGAGGGTGTGTGTGAGGGTGTAAGGGTGAGGATGTATGTGGGTGTGAGTGTGTGAGGGTGTGTGAGAGTGTGTGAGTGTGTGAGGGGGAGGGTGTGTGAGGGTGTGAGTGTGTGAGGGTGAGGGTGTGTGAGTGTGTGAGGGTGTGTGAGTATGTGAGTGCGTGTGAGTATGTGAGGGTGTGAGGGTGTGAGGGTGAGGGTGTGTGAGTGTGTGAGGGGGAGGGTGTGTGAGGGTGTGAGTGTGTGAGGGTGAGGGTGTGTGAGTGTGTGAGGGTGTGTGAGTATGTGAGTGCGTGTGAGTATGTGAGGGTGTGAGGGTGAGGGTGTGTGAGGGTGATGGTGTGTTAGTGTGTGAGGGTGTGAGTATGTGAGGGTGTGAGGGTGTGAGGGTGAGGGTGTGTGAGTGTGTGAGGGTGAGGAAATGTTAGGATGTGTGATTATGTGAGTGCATGAGTGTGTGAGAGTTTGTGTGTGTGAGTGTGTGAGGGTGAGGGTGTGTGAAGGTGTGAGTGTGCGAGGGTGTGTGAGGGTGTGAGGGTGTGTGAGTGTGTGAGAGTGTGTGAGTATATGAGGGTGTGAGGGTGTGAGGGTGTGAGGGTCAGGGTGTGTGAGGGTGTGAGGGTGAGGGTGTGTGAGTGCGTGAGGGTGTGAGGGTATGTGAGGGTGTGAGGGTGTGAGTGTGTGCGGATGTGTGAGTATATGAGGGTGTGAGTGTGTGAGGGTGTGAGGGTGAGTGTGAGAGTGTGTGAGGGTGAGGGTGTGTGAGTGTGTGAGTGCATGAGTGTGTGAGGGTGTGAGGGTGAGGGTGTGTGAGAGTGTGTGAGTGTTTGAGGGTGTGAGTGTGTGAAGGAGTGAGTGTGTGAGTGTGTGAGGGAGTGAGTGTGAGGGTGTGTGAGGGTGTGAGTGTGGGAGGGTGTGAGGGCAAGGGTGTGTGAGTGTGTGAGGGTGAGTGTGTGAGTGCGTGAGGGTGAGTGTGTGAGGGTATGAGTGTGAGTGTGTGAGGGTGAGAGGGTGTGAGGATGAGTGCTCAGGGTGAGTGTGTGAAGGTGTGAGGGTGTGAAGGCAAGTGTGTGAGTGTGTGAGGGTGAGTGTGTGAGTGTGTGAGGGTGAGTCTGTGAGTGTGTGAGTGTGTGAGAGTAAGTGTGTGAGGGTGTGAGTGTGTGGGGGTGTGAGGGTGAGTCTGTGAGTGCGTGAGGGTGTGAGAGTGTGTGTGAGTGTGAGAGAGTAAGTGTGTGAGTGTAGGAGTGTGTGAGGGTGAGTGTGTGAGTGTGTGAGGGTGAGTCTGTGAGTGTGTGTGAGAGAGTAAGTGTGTGTGTGTGTGTGAATGTGTGAGTGTGTGGGGGTGTGAGGGTGAGTCTGTGAGTGCATGAGGATGTGAGAGTAAGTGTGTGAGCGTGTGAGAGTAAATGTGTGAGTGTATGCGTGTGTGAGGGTGAATCTGTGAGTGTGAGCGTGTGAGAGTGTGTGGGTGTGAGTGTGTGATTGTATGAGGGTGCGTTTGTGAGAGTAAGTGTGTGAGGGTGTGAGTGTGTGGGGGTGTGAGGGTGAGTCTGTGAGTGCGTGAGGGTGTGAGAGTTGTGTGTGAGTGTGTGAGAGTAAGTGTGTGAGTGTTTGAGTGTGTGAGGGTGAGTGTGTGAGTGTGTGTGGGTGTCTGTGTGTGTGAGAGGGTATGTTTGTGTGAGGGTGTGTGAGGGTGTGAGGGTGTGAGGGTATGTGAGTGTGTGAGGGTGTGAGAGTAACGGTATGTGAGTGTGTGAGGATGTGAGTGTGTGAGGGTATGTGAGTGTGTGAGTGTGTGAGGGTGAGGGCATGTGAGGGTGTGAGGGTGTGAGGATGTGACGGTGTGAGGGCGAGGATATGTGAGTGTGTGAGGGTGTGAGGGTGTGAGTGTGTGAGTGTGTGAGTGTGTGAGTGTGTGAGGGTGTGAGTGTGTGAGGGTGTGAGGCTGTGGGTGTGAGGGTGATGGTGTGAGGGTGAGGGTATGTGAGTGTGTGAGTGTGTGAGGGTGTGAGGGTGAAGGTGTGTGAGTGTGAGTGTGTGAGAAGGTGAGGGTGTGTGAGGGTGTGAGGGTGTGAGTGTGTGAGGGTGTGAGGGTGTGTGAGTGTGGAAGGGTGTGAGGGTGTGAGGGTGTGTGTGTGAGGGTGAGGGTGTGAGGGTGAGGGTGTGGGTATGTGAGTGTTTGAGTGTGTGAGGGTGTGAGTGCGTGAGGGTGTGAGTGTGTGAGGGCGTGGGTGTGAGGGTGTGAGGGTGAGGGTATGTGAGTGTGTGAGGGTGTGAGGGTGTGAGGGTGAGGGTATGTGAGTGTGTGAGTGTGTGAGGGTGTGAGGGTGTGAGTGTGTGAGTGGGTGAGGGTGTGAGGGTGAGGGTGTGAGGGTGTGGGTATGAGGGTGTGAGGGTGCGGGGGTGTGGGTATGAGGGTGTTAGGGTTGGAGGGTGAGGGTGTGAGGGTGTGGGTGTGTGGGTGGGGGTGGGGTTAGGGGTGGGGTTGGGGGTGGGGTTGGGGCAGGGTTGGGGGTGGGGGTCAGACTGGTCACGTTGGTGGTGCTGGGCCCAGTGCAGAGGGCTGTCTGTCCTGTCTGTTCTGTTCTGGGTAGTGGGTGTTGCTGAGCCAGCTCAGTGTTGACTGTTCACTGTGTTATCCCCTCGCCTTTCAATCACTGCACCTTGTTTCTTCAGAAACATGTCACTGAAATTCCTGAGCCGAGCTGTTAATTATTCTCCCCAGGTTTCCTTACCCATGTTTAACCTGAAGCCAAGAGACTTCACGGGGTATGGAGTCAACATTGAGGACTCCCAGAGCAACTCCATCCCAACTATATCGCACTGTGTCACCCCCTCTGCTAGGTCTGTCCTGCCAGTGGGACAGGGAATATCCCGGGATGGTGATGGTGGGGTCTGGGACATTGTCTGTAAGGTATAATTCTGTGAGTATGACTGTGTCAGGCTGTTGCTTGACTTGTTTGTGAGACAGGTCTCCCAATGTTGGCACTCGCCCCAAGCTGTCAGTGAGGAGGAGTGTGCAGGGCTGGCAGGATCAGGCAGGGTCTAGATTAGAGTGGTGCTGGAAAAGCACAGCAGGTCAGGCAGCATCCGAGGAGCAGGAAAATCAACGTCAGGATTCCTGATGAAGGGCTCCTGCCCGAAACGTCGATTTTCCTGCTCCTCGGATGCTGCCTGACCTGCTGTGCTTTTCCAGCACCACTCTAATCTTGACTCCAGCATCTGCAGTCCTCACTTTCACCCATTTCAGAGGGCAGCTCAGGGTCAACCAGGCTGTGGGCCTGGAGTCACATGGAAGCCTAACAAGGTATGATGCCTTTCCAGGGTAATGAAAGACAGTGTCCCACCACAGCAGTGGTGGGATTTGAACACACGTCTCCAGTTTTAGGCATGTGTATGAGTGGCTCAGTTACATTAGCAGCACACTGCAGTCTACTCAGACCAACAACCCCCTGAAGGGAACCCAGGTCACTCAGTGAGAGGATTCAAGGAGGAGTCCAGAGTGTTTATTTATTTATTTATTCACAAAAATGGTGGTATTCCCAAATTTGGGTGCAACAGGATGTCAAGGAGTGACCAAAGTTGGATAAGGTGGAGAAAGAATCTTCAGAGGCTCAGGAGCATTAGGGAACGAGTCCGATCTAGAAGACGCGGGAAAATGTGAGGGTGTCCACTTTGACACGAAGAATCAAACAAACAGCAAATGATTTAATTGGAGAGGGAATGCAGAATGCTGTGTGGAAAGGGACCTGGGTGTCCCTGAGCAGGTACTGAGGAAGCTAAATATTCACGTTATTGCAAAGGGAATGGTGCGTAAACAGAGGGATATCTTGCTGCAGTTGTACTGGTGTCAGGGTGGCAGTATTCCTGATGGACTGCACACAGGTTTGGTCACTGTAATTAACGAGGGATGGACTTGCATTGGACACAATTCGGGACAGGTTGACCAGGATCCCTCTGGGATGAGGGTCAGGCTTGTATCAGCTGTGCACAAACCCAGCAGAGTTGAGAAGACTGAGAGGTAACCTCAGTGAAACCTACCAAATCCTGATGGGACTGGGGAAGGTGGATGCGGAGAGGCGAAAGTGAGGACTGCAGATGCTGGAGCTGAGTTGGGAGTGTGGCGCTGGAAAAGCACAGCAGGTCAGTCAGCATCCGAGGAGCAGGAGAATCGATGGTTGGGGCAAAAGCCCTTCATCAGGAAACAGAATGGGATGCAATTTCAAATAGAATTCCTAAAGATGGGGATGAGCAGGAATTTATTTTCCAATAATCTTTGTGGTTCTCTTCCCCAGGAACAGTGGAGCATCAAGGCTGTGTTATCCTGAGGGTATGGGGTTTCAGGACAGAGGGACAAGTTCCCACTGAATGAGGGAGCCAGTATGAGGGGCTGACTAACCAATCCTCACTCTGATTTAAGGTGTTCTGAGGTACCTACATCACCCAGCATGGTTTGTACACTATCTCCGTTCTCTAGGCATTGTGTTACCAGACTAAAGGGACTTCTCTCTCATTGGAGAGAAGGGACTTGTGGTGATTTAACCTGAAGGCCACCAGATCTCAGGCAAGGGAAGAGATTGTGAAGAAGAGTCCTTCATGGAAGCCTCAACCGCAGCGATGAGAATTGAACCCACGCTGTTGGTGTCACACTGCTCTGTAAACCAACAATCCAGCCAACTGAGCTATGTGTGTACTGCATAGCCTCTCTTCTCACTGTGTATGCAGTGTCAACATGTACATGTACTGCATGTACACACTCCAACACTGCATGTGCATCATTCAGAGCTGTTTCTACAGTGTCTGTACTGTAGCTCCATGCTCCAACACTGGTATAGAATCTATACACTGTATATACACTGTCTACATTACATATATACACTCCAATATCGCAAATTCACAGAGATAAAAATAGATCATAGATTACAGTGGTACACCAGATACAAACTGATTTTGAATGTATTCTATAGATAGTGATACACTGGGTAAAACGGGAAAGTTAATACATGATTAGAGAATGAGAACTGTGCAGCGCCTGTAACCACAGTAACACAGTAATAACAGGGTTTGGGAGTGTCTGACCATCCAGAAATAAATATATCACATTGTTCTGTGTAACCACAGCAGCCCCACATTTGCCAATCCACTTCCTAACCATCCTAACACGATTAAACATTCACTTCAAATCATCACAGTCTGAGTCCTACTCTAAACAGGTGTGTGGATTGATAACTTTCTGAGAAATCACGGACAGTGTTTGTCTCTGAGCTTGTCCTTTGAGACTGGCTTGGCATAGATAATTAATAATCGGTCAGATCTGTCCGGGTCACTGTGAGATCATCAGTGAGGGTTTACCAGGGAGCAAAAGCAATGATCCCTACCACCTGGTCACTTTGTTACAGATTCACACTGGTTGGATTTCACCCTCAGACAGTCGCAGTACTATTGAACTATTGGGGCTTTCTCCACTGCGGCTTGTTCTTTATCTGATTAAATATCTTTCTTTTCTCATCCCGTTCTCCTTTTTCCTCTCAGCTCCCTCCCACACTCTCTTCCATCCCACTTTCTCTCTCGCCTTACGTCCTACTCACCCTCTCTTGTTCTTCTGTATCAGCCTCTCGAATCCCTCTCACATCTCTTTCCCTAAACATTTACTGTTTATTCACAGGGTTCTTTCCTGTTCTTCGCTTTACCCTCTCCCTCTCCCTCTCTCTCTCTCTCTCTCTCCCTCTCACCTTCTTCATTCCAGCTCCTGCTCTCCTTGACTCTCGGCTGTAACTATCCCTTTCCGTTTATGAAGTTTTAAAATAAACACTGACCAATCCAGTCAGAGGAATTTTCAACAGCCTTCCATTCTTTTCCTCTCTCACACACACACACACACACACACACACTCACACACACACACACACACACACACACTCACACACACACACACACACACAGATAAGCTGAGGCTCCTTCAAAAAGACAGAAATATAATTCAAATTCACAGTCTAAGGATGTGCAGGTTAGTGTGGATTAGCCGTGCTAAATTACCCCACAGTGTTCAGGGATGTGCAGGTTAGTGTGGATTAGCCGTGCTAAATGACCCTGTAGTGTTAAGGGATGTGCAGGTTAGTGTGGATTAGCCGTGCTAAATTACCCCACAGTGTTCAGGGATGTGCAGGTTAGTGTGGATTAGCCGTGCTAAATGACCCTGTAGTGTTAAGGGATGTGCAGGTTAGTGTGGATTAGCCGTGTTAAATGACCCTGTAGTGTTAAGGGATGTGCAGGTTAGTGTGGATTAGCCGTGCTAAATTACTCCACAGTGTTCAGGGATGTGCAGGTTAGTGTGGATTAGCCGTGCTAAATGACCCTGTAGTGTTAAGGGATGTGCAGGTTAGTGTGGATTAGCCGTGTTAAATGACCCTGTAGTGTTCAGGGGTGTGCAGGTTAGTGTGGATTAGCCATGCTAAATTACCCCACAGTGTTCAGGGATGTGTAGGTTAGGGTGGATTAGCCATGCTAAATGACCCTGTAGTGTTCAGGGATGTGCAGGTTAGTGTGGATTAGCCATGCTAAATGACCCTGTAGTGTTCAGGGATGTGCAGGTTAGTGTGGATTAGCCGTGCTAAATTACCCCACAGTGTTCAGGGGTGTGCAGGCTAGTGTGGATTAGCCATGCTAAATGACCCTGTAGTGTTCAGGGATGTGCAGGTTAGTGTGGATTAGCCATGCTAAATGACCCTGTAGTGTTAAGGGATGTGCAGGTTAGTGTGGATTAGCCATGCTAAATGACCCTGTAGTGTTAAGGGATGTGCAGGTTAGTGTGGATTAGCCGTGCTAAATGACCCTGTAGTGTTCAGAGGTGTGCAGGTTAGTGTGGATTAGCCATGCTAAATGACCCTGTAGTGTTCAGGGATGTGCAGGTTAGTGTGGATTAGCCATGCTAAATGACCCTGTAGTGTTAAGGGATGTGCAGGTTAGTGTGGATTAGCCGTGCTAAATGACCCTGTAGTGTTCAGAGGTGTGCAGGTTAGTGTGGATTAGCCATGCTAAATGACCCTGTAGTGTTCAGGGATGTGCAGGTTAGTGTGGATTAGCCGTGCTAAATGACCCTGTAGTGTTCAGAGGTGTGCAGGTTAGTGTGGATTAGCCGTGTTAAATGACCCTGTAGTGTTCAGGGGTGTGCAGGTTAGTGTGGATTAGCCATGCTAAATGACCCTGTAGTGTTCAGGGATGTGCAGGTTAGTGTGGATTAGCCATGCTAAATGACCCTGTAGTGTTCAGGGGTGTGCACATTAGTGTGGATTAGCCATGCTAAATTACCCCACAGTGTTCAGGGATGTGCAGGTTCGGGTGGATTGACCATGCTGAAATCACCCCACAGTGTTCAGGATTTGTAGGTTAGGGTGGATTGGCCATGCTAAATTACCCCACAGTGTTCAGGGATGTGTAGGTTAGGGTGGATTGGCCATGCTAAATTACCCCACAGTGTTCAGGGATGTGTAGGTTAGGGTGGATTGGCCATGCTAAACTACCCCACAGTGTTCAGGGATGTGTAGGTTAGGGTGGATTGGCCATGCAAAATTACCCCACAGTATTCAGGGATGTGTAGGTTAGGGTGGATTGGCCATGCAAAATTACCCTGTAGTGTTCAGGGATGTGTAGGTTAGGGTGGATTGGCCATGCTAAATTACCCTGTAGTGTTCAGGGATGTGTAGGTTAGGGTGGATTGGCCATGCTAAATTACCCCACAGTATTCAGGGATATGTAGGTTAGGGTGGATTGGCCATGCAAAATTATCCCATAGTGTTCAGGGATATGTCGGTTAGAGTGGAATGGCCGTGCTAAATGACCCTGTAGTGTTCAGGGATGTGCAGGTTAGGGTGGATTGGCCATGCTAAATTACCCTGTAGTGATCAGGGATATGTTGGTTAGGGTGGATTGGCCATGCTAAATTACTCCACAGTGTTCAGGGATATGTAGGTTAGGGTGGATTGGCCATACTAAATTACCCTGTAGTGTTCAGGGATGTGCCGGTTAGGATGGATTGACCTTGGGAAATAGAGTTATAGGAAAAGGGTCAGGGGATGGGTCTGGGTGGGATGCTATCCAGAGGGTTGGGCCGAATGGCCTGTTTCCACACTGTGGGGAATCTAAGGAAATTTACGTTATTTTATGCCAAGAAATTTGTCCACTTTCTGAAATGACTTGAAAAACATGTACTACTGAAAATGTTTAGATCTGGTGAAAAATATTTGATGATTACTGCTGAGTCAATGGTATTAATGAATGCTGATAAATTAAATAAGTTTCACACCCCTGGAACTGTGGGAATTACTGCTGAGAGTTGGATTTATTGAGATGAAGAGAGATGTTTCACCCAGAGAGCAGGGGCCTGTAGAATTCGTTGCCCCAGAGAGTGGCTGGGGCCAAAACACTGACTGTTTACAAGAAGGTGTTGAATATACGTCTTGGGACGAAAGAAACCAAAGGATATGGGGACAAAGCAGGAAGCAGGGGACTGAGCTGGGTGATCAGCCATGATCATATTGAATGGTAGAGCAGGTTTGAAGGGCTGAATGGCCTCCTCCTGCTCCTCGTTTCTATGTACCTATGAGGATAGTAGTCCCTGCACTAAGTGTTTTGATGGCTGTCTTCAGGAATGACCAAATTTTCCCTCCTCCCGCCTTCCAGCAGCTAACCTGCTGTCCATCATCCATGCTCCCAATTGCCCCCAGATTGGGGCAAATAGAGCCAACCAGCCTCACTCCTCCTGGTTGGACCATTGCAAGGTCAGGGAAGTTTACTCACTCACTGGGGTAGCAGGTAAACAAGGAATGGTTGTTTGAGACCCTTAAGTGGGTGTTAATTGGCCAATTTTGGGCTTTAACTGGTGGTGGATCAAGAAACTTGGCCAAGCCTTATTGTGGCGCAGGGGTAGTGTCCCTGCCCTGGGCCAAGGAGTCCTGGGTTCAAGTTCCACCTGTTCTGGAGGTGTGTAATAGCATCTCTGATCAGGTTGATTAGAAAAATACATTTGTTATATAAACTAAGCCATTGAATCTTCCCCAGAGCAGAAAGACAGCAGTATCTGGAGGGGGTGGGGATTGTGGGTCAAGATTAGAGTGGTGCTGGAAAAGCACAGCAGGTCAGGCAGCATCCGAGGAGTGCTAAGCCCCCTGATTATTTACCACCTTTCCTGAGGGAGATTCCCAGCCACCACCCCCATTAGCCAGGTCTCTGCAGGAAAGGTATAGTTGAGCAGTTTGTATTTAATGAATGTTTAATTTTTGTTCAGTTCTGTATTGCAGTGATGAGATTGTTCAGGTCCTGGGTTTTGAAGGATCTGTGTGATGAGACTGCGCAGCGATGAAAGTGATTTTGTTAAAACCCAAAACAAAGGTGGATTTACTCTTGGGTGGGCAATGTGTGACAATGACAAATCCGCTGGACAGACAGGAAGTGCTTGCAGATGTAAAATTTGTAAGGAACAATATGTTACACTCGATAATAATTTAGCTCACACTTAACTCATGCCCAAAATCTTGATCCATTTAGTTAACCCAACACAGAGAGCCAGTAAACGACTGGTGTGTTATAATCTGAAAGATGACACAGGTGTGGCTCTCCCTGTGGGTCAGGGTGCTGGGATAAGGAGAGCCTTTGGGGTGGGTGAAGGCTAACTCTTGTGGCTGGATATAAACTGTTGCGTGATCATGAGAGTGTTTAGATATGTTCTCTTATTCTGTTCCCCCCACTCAACCCCCCCCCCCCCCCCTTCCCTCCCCCTAATCAGCATAAATACCACTGTTTCCTGGCTGCTATCAATTCTGAAGGAGGGTCAAACGACTCAAACTATTAACTGAGCTTCTCTCTCCACAGATGCTACCAGATCTGCTGAGTTTTTCCAGCACTTCCTGTTTCTGTTTCAGATTTCCAGCTTCTTTGTTTGACTGTCAGGCAGGCTTCAGGTTGTCAGGGAATCGGGGAGGGTCTGAGAAATACCCATAATTGGGGAGATGGCTGGGGGGCAGACCTCAATCTGTTCCATTTGGAATCAGCAGCATTGTTTCCCTCTCTAAAGCCACCGGCCTGTGCAAACAGCCAGTTTACGGACTGTTGATGGTGACCCTCATTGCTGCCTGAGAAGCTGCAAAGAGTTTGTTCCCTCACCTGTTTCCGCATGCTGCCTACAGCAAGCTGAACCCTAGGCCCGGGCCTATCATCCATATCTCCAACTCCCCACTCCCTTATTAATACCCTCCCCTTTAACTAACATCAGCCATGGGTCCTGATGCCTCCCTCTTGGCTCCAGCATCAACATTTTACACACTGTGCTCCTGTGAGACTCTTTCAGGCCCCCTTGTTTAAAATGTAAGGCCAATGTCACTGCTGTTCTGGGCCTAAAGGCTTCCACAACTTCATCATCTCCTTATTGTTGAGGTCATTTCTCATCAACATGCTTTCAGATCCCACAACCCCCACCCCACTGCACCCCTCCCACCTCACTTAATCTGAGCTCTGATGAGACTTTGACCCAGGCGCATCTGCCCTACCCAAACACCCATGAGCTTGGTTGCTGTTGGTGGGATCTTGCTGTGCTGGAATGGGGTGCTCCAGTTCCTTATACAGTATTCCCACAGTTACTCATTCTGTAGGAATTGCTCACTGACTGTAATGTGATTTTCTCTCACTGAGATGGAGACAGCTCTGTTAGCACTAACCCTAACATTGCTTAAGCTAAACTCCACCTTGTTGCCCTGCCCCGAAGGAGTGGGGAAGGGCTTCCTGTCATTATCCAGGAAGGGCAGGTTATACGGCTGCACATGGCCCCTGACAACTGGGCAGGATCACAAAGTGCCCAGCATGTTTGGGACCATCGTTGAATCGGTCCCCTAATGGTCATCTCCTCCATTGATTCCATGTCCCCTGTCACCTCCAACAGGATGAGTTACAGTGGAGTGTCCCCTCATTCTCGTGTCTCCTGCCGCCTCTCAGATGCCAGGAGAAAAAACATTTCATCTCGGGCTGTACAGAGAACCAGCACAAAAACGATGGGCTGAATGAGCTCTTTTCCTAACTCATTCATGGGATGAGGGTGTCACTGGCTGAGTCAGCATTTAATACCCATTCCCAAGTGTTAAGAGTCAACCATGTTGCTGTGGTCTGGAGTCACATGCAGGTGAGGATGGCAGTGTTGTTCCTGAAGGATATTGATGAACCCAGTGGGTATTACACAATCGGCAAGTACGCTCTTCATTCCAGACTTTATTGTCATTGAATTCAAACTCCACCATCTGCCGTGGTTGGATTCAAACCTGAATCATTCCCAGAACATTCCCTGGGTCTGGATCATTGACCTAGAAATAATACCGCTAGGCCATCACCTTCCCCTGTATTCTGCTCTGTAACAACCTTCGAATTCTTTGACCTTACCCATGTTAGCAATCACCATATCCTTATTCTTGTTGCGTGTCTCCATTTAGTAAACACTGTTACAAAATATTCATTCGACATAAAATGAACACAGAGAATGCTGGAGAAACTCAGCAGGCCTGGCAGCATCTGTGGAGAGGGAAACAGAATTAATGTATCTTGTCACCAGACTCAAAATATTAACTGTGTTTCTCTCTCCACAGATGCTACCAGGCCTGCTGAGTTTCTCCAGCAATTCCTGTTTTTGTTTCAGTTTTCCAGCAATCATGGTATTTTGTTTTTATTTGAGGGCTCATTAAATATTCCAGTTTGGCCCTGTATCTGCAAACCACTCTGTTTGTCCCAATTAGTAAAGTTAGTGACATCAGTGAAACAACATAACATACTTGTTCCATCATTAAGCTTACAATACAGTTAGTTCTGTAATGAATATGTGTCAATTACTTCAGAAAGCTGTCAATGCAGTATAATTTAAACCTGTATCTGGGGCCTTCAATGTTATACAAACAAAACGCCCCAGGTGCTTCACAAGAGAACAATTGTCAAATTTAACTCTGAAATGCAGAATGAGACTTTGGGATAGCTGCAGAGAAACTTGGCCACATTTTTCAGATTATCTTCATGAAAAAGAGAGGGGAGAAAGAGAGATCGAGGGAAGGAAACAGCGACGTGCAGAAAAAAAGACAATGGGCCAAATGGCCTAATTTTTTACCCCTATGTTTTATGGTAGAAGGATGGAACTTTGTCACTAAGTGTAAAGGTAACTGAAGGCCAGTGATGGAACGATTAAAATCAGGAACACATCAAAGGCCAGATCAATGTGAATAGACAGGGAGAGGTGAGGCCATGCAAGGATTTGTAAATGTTGATGACAACTTCCAGATGCAGGTGTTTTTGGACCAGATACCAATGCTGTTTGGTGAGTGCTGATGGGTGAGCCAGTTCAGCGTTAGGTTTGGTTGCACAGAGTTAAAGATCAGGTCAAGTTTCTGCGAATTGGAAAATGGGAGGCTGGTCAGGTCAGAGTTGGAAAAGCCAAATGAGGAGGTAACAAAGTACAAATGAGGGTTTCAGAAGCAGCAAAAGACCGAGGGCGGGGCAGAGACAATGACCCGAAGTGAATGTGGCCAACCACATGCATGGACAGATGTGTACAGGTGTGTACAGCTTAGGGCTGGTTGTTGAGGACAACATTGTAAAGCATTGGGCTCAGTCTGAGTCCATGACCAGGGCAAAATGGGCTGGAATAAATGGATTGAATGGCCAACTCCAGCTTCTAGTTGCGACATGTTATCTGAATCAGTGACTTGGGTTTGCGGCTGAGGCGGTGACCTGGGATTTGAGGGTTTCTGTTATTTAATTTGATGAGGTTTCTACTCATTCCCCACGGAGGATATACAACTGAGGCAGCGCAAGGTCGGAGTGAGGTGACGGTGAACTTGAGACAACTGTGAACTAGCAGGAGCAGACACTCCAGAAGATACAGTACCGGCACTTTCAAACAGAGGGAAGGTGGACAAAGAAAACAAACACATGGTCAGGCAGGAGAGAGAGAGAAAGAAACCTGCTAACTGACACAGCAGTGAATCTGCACAGTTACTGGCTTCGTTGTTTGAGTTCACGTATCCCTGGACATTGTAATGTGCCGAGGGAAAATTAACAGACAGTGAAACTCACAGCTGACCTCGGAGGAAGCAGCACTGAAACAGATAGGTGCATGGTTTTTAACGTATAATCATGCTGTAAGTCTGCAGTACTGAATAGAGTGAGTTCTTTCTTGATTATATGTTTAATTGAAATCTGTCTCTTGATTAAATTTAAAATAATATAAACCTTAAATACTAAGTTAGCCTGGAGCACTGTTCCTCAGGGGAAAATGAGAGTGCTATTTTCTGTGTAAGGGTGAAAGGAAAGGCTGGGAGGTATAGGGAATGCTGGATGACTAGAGAAACTGAGGGTTTGGTCAAGAAAAAGAAGGAAGCATATGTCAGGTATAAACAGCAGAGATCGAGTGAATCCTTAGAAAAGTATAAAGACAGTAGGAGAAAACATAACAGAGAAATCAGGAGGTCTAAAGGGCACACGTGATAACTTTGGCAAATACAGTTAAGGAGAATCCAAAGAGGTTCTATAAATACACTAAGGACAAAAGGGTAACTAGGGAGAAAATAGGGCCCCTCAAAGATCAGCAAGGAGGCCTTTAGGTGGAGCCACAGGAGATGGGGGAGATACTAAATGAGTATTTTGCATCAGTGTTTAATGTGGAAAAGGACATGGAAGGTATAGACTGTAGGGAAACAGATGGTGACATCTTGAAAACTGTCCATATTACAGAGGAGGAAGTGATGGATGTCTTGAAATGGGTAAAGGTGGATAAATCCCCAGGACCTGATCAGGTGTACCCTAGAACTCTGTGGGAAACTAGGGAAGTGATTGCTGGGCCTCTTGCTGAGATATTTGTATCATTGATAGTCACAGGTGATGTGCCGGAAGACTGGAGGTTGGCAAACGTGGTGCCACTGTTTAAGAAGGGCGGTAAGGACACGCCAGGAAACTATAGACTGGTGAGGCTGATGTCGGTGGTGGACAAGTTGTTGGAGGGAATCCTGAGGGACAGGATGTACATGTATTTGGAAAGGCAAGGACTGATTAGGGATAGTCAACATGACTTTGTGCGTGGGAAATCATGTCTCACAAACTTGATTGAGTTTTTGAAGAAGTAACAAAGAGGATTGATGAGGGCAGAGCGGTGGACGTGATCTATATGGACTTCAGTAAGGCATTCGCCAAGGTTCCCCATGGGAGACTGATTAGCAAGGTTAGATCTCATGGAATACAGGGAGAACTAGCCATTTGGATACAGAACTGGCTCAAAGATAGAAGACAGAGGGTAGTAAGTTTTCAAATGACATCAAAATCGGAGGTGTAGTGGACTGCGAAGAGGGTTACCTCAGATTACAATGGGATCTTGATCAGATGGGCCAATGGGCTGAGGAGTGGCAAATGAAGTTTAATTAAATAAATGTGAGGTGTTGCATTTTGGAAAAGCAAATCAGAACAAGATTTATACACTTAATGGTAAGGTCCTGGGGAGTGTTGCTGAACAAAGAGACCTTGGAGTGCAGGTTCATAGCTCCTTGAAAGTGGAGTCGCAAGTAGATAGGATAGTGAAGAAGGTATGCTTTCCTTTATTGGTCAGAGTATTGAGTACAGGAGTTGGGAGGTCATGTTTCAGCTGTACAGGACATTGGTTAGGCCACTTTTGGAATATTGCATACAATTCTGGTCTCCTTCCTATCGGAAAGATGTTGTGAACCTTGAAAGGGTTCAGAAAAGATTTACAAGGATGTTGCCAGGGTTGGAGGATTTGAGCTATAGGGAGAGGTTGAACAGGTTGGGGCTGTTTTCCCTGGAGCGTCAGAGGCTGAGGGGTGACCTATAAAGGTTTACAAAATCATGAGGGGTATGGATAAGATAAATAGACAAGGTCTTTTCCCTGGAATGGGGGAGTCCAGAACTAGATGGTATAGATTTAGGGGGAGAGGGGATGATATAAAAGGACCTAAGGGGCAATGTGTTCACACAGAGGGTGGAGCTGCCAGAGGAAATGATGGAGGCTGGTACAATTGCAGCATTTAAAAGGCATCTGGATGGGTATATGAATAGGAAGGGTTTGGAGGGATATGGGCCAAATGTTGTAAATGGGACTAGATTAGGTAGGGATATCTGGTTGGTATGGGCGAGTTGGACTGAAGGGTCTGTTTCCATGTTGTACATCTCTAGGACTCTTAGAGGGGGAGTGTAAATCCTGACAGGAGCCTCATGTGGTCGGAGGGCGTGTGTCAGGGGTTTAGGTGTGTGTAATTGCAACACAGTGATGTTATGTGCAAATGTTGTCAAGGCTGGAACCAAGTGAGAACAGTCTAGTCCAATGGGAAGGGGCTCAGAGGGGGTGTTGTCACTGGGAAAGGGGGGAGAGTCAGAGAGAAACCCAAGCCCTCAGAGAGCAGAGGCAGCTGGAGAGGAATCAAGGTCAGGTTTTCAGGGAAACAGATCTGAAAGGAAATGACCTCAGAGTGGACAGATGGGTTTCCAGTAAATGCTGATGTCATCACTAAGCTTTCCATCCAGGAGCGGGTCAACACGCTGCATCAAACCACACGGACAAGTTCATCACCTTATCCCGAGAGTTCACTGTATCGTTAGGCTCACAGGAAGTGATGGCAGCTCTTAGAATAGACATGTAGTTATTCGCTTAACTCGGACTGGTGCTGTATTCTCATCCATCCCCCTAAACCGTGGGACACCAGAGAGAGAATCACATTAATCACAGGGGACACAAATTGGCACCACACACCCACCCACACCCCCCCCCCCTCCACACACACACACATACACACACCCACACCCACACACCCACACACACACACTCACACACCCACCCACACACCCCCTCCGTCCCCTCCCCACACACACACACATACACACACACACCCCCCACACACTCACACACCCACCCACACACACACCCTCTCCGCCCCACACACACACACACATACCCACCCACACCCCACACACACACATACACACACACGCCCACACACACATACACACATACCCACACACACACCCCACACACTCACACACCCACACACACCCTCCGCCCCACACACACACACACATACACACACACACCCCACACACACACACACACACCCCACACACTCACACACCCACACACACACACACACACCCCACACACCCACAAACACACCCACCCACACCCCCCCCACACACACATAGACACACACGCACACACACCCACACACATACATACAACACCCACGCACACACCCCATACACTCACACACACACCCCCTCCGCCCCACACACACATACACACACCCCACACACCCACACACACCCCACACACACCCCACACACACACCCCACACACCCTCTCTGCCCCCCCCACACACACATACACACACCCACACACACACCCCACACACACACACCCCACACACCCTCCACCCCACACACACATACACACACCCCACACACACACCAACACACACACACACACGCACACACACCCCAAACACCCATACACACACCCACCCACATCCACACACACATACACACCCCCCCCACACACACCCACACACACACCCCACACACCCTCTCCGCCCCCCACACACACACCCCACACACCCCACACACACACCAACACACACACACACCCCAAACACCCACACACACACCCACACACCCACACACACATACACACACAATCTCTGCACCCATACACACAGACACACACCCACAAACACACACACCCCACACACACACACCAAAACACACACATACACCCATGCACACACCCACCCCCACCCACACACTCACAAACACACCCACCCATACCCACCAACACCCACACACCAACACACCCACACGCCCACACCCATACACACACACACCCACACCCAAACACTCTCCCACACACACGTCCACAAACACACACATATCCACACCCATACACACGCACACCAACACACACGTACACACACCCGCCCCCACACACCCACACGCACACTCTCACACTCACACCCACACGCACACATACCCCCACACACCCACACACATACACATACACCCACACACACACCCACACACATACACGTGCACACACACACACGCACACACACCCACATCAACACAACCACACATGCACACAGATACACTCACACACACCCACATGCACTCACACACACATGCACTCACACATACACGCACTGATATGCACACACATGCACTCACACATACACGCACTGAAATGCACACACATGCACTCACACACCCCACACACCCACACACACACACCCCACAGACACACCCACACACACTCCACACACACCCTCCACCCCACACACACACAACACATGCACACACACCCGCACACACACCCCACTCACCCACGCACACCCACCCACATACATACACAAAAACACACACCCCCTCCACCCACATACACACAGACACACACACACCCCACACACACACCAACACATGCACACACACCCCACACACCCACACACACCCCCTCCACCCACATACACACAGACACACACCCACAAACACACACTCCCACACACACCCCCACACACACACCAACACATGCACACCACACCCACACACACCCACCCACACCCACACACTCACACCCACACACTCACAAACACTCCCACCCATACCCACCCACACCCACACGCCCACACCCATACACACACACACCCCACCCACACCCCCACACACCTACACACCCACAAACACACCCCCCCACACACACACCAACACATGCACACCCCACACACACACCCCACACACCCACACACACCCACACACACCCCACACACACCCCCCACACACCCACCCACACACACACAGACACACACATATCCCAAACACACACCCACACACTCCCCACACATGCACACACACCCACCCACACCCACACACACACATACACACAAACACACCAACACACGCACACCCCACACACCCACACACACACCCTCCGCCCACATACACACACAAACACCCCCCCACACACACCCCACACACCAACACACGCACACACCCACACACACAGCCACCCACACCCCCACACCCACACGCCCACACCCATACACACACCGCACCCACACTCCCACACCCAAACACACCCCTACACACACGCCCACACACCCACAAACACACACACATCCACACCCATACACACGCACACCAACACACACACACACGTACACACACCCGCCCCCACACACTCACTCACCCACAGCCATACGCACACGCACACGCACACACCCCCACACACCCACACCCACACAAACCCACACACACATGCCCACACACACACCCACAACACACCCCAACACACGCACACCAACACACGCACACCAACACACGCACACGCACACCAACACACGCACACGCACACACCAACACACACACACGCACCCCCCACATACACCCACACACACTCACCCACACGCACACACACGCCCACACACCCACACACCCACATCAACACATCCACACATGCACGCACTCACACACATGCACTCACACACACAGACGCACTGATACGCACACACATGCACTCACACTCACAGATACAAACACACTCTCACACACAATCGCACACAAACACACACATCACACACACAGGCACACACGCACTCACACCTACACACACACACCCATGCACACCCATACACACACACTCAAACACACACACATGCGGACAGACACACCCACACTCTCACACACAGTCAAATACACACACGCGTACAGACAAACACACAGTCACACCCCCACGCAGGCACACCCACACATGCCCACATACACACACCTACAGACACACCAAAATACACACACAAACACAGACACACCCACACATATTGCCACACACACTCTCGCACCTGCAGACACACCCCCACACACACAAACACAGTCACACCCACACACAGACACACTCACGCATACTCACACACAGATACCCATATGCACACCCACACACACAGACACACACATACTTACACACTCACACTCACTTACACACATACCCATACACCCACACACACATGCACACAGATACACACACACTCCCAACCACACACACACTCATACTCCCACACATGCACACAGATACACACACACCTCTACACACCCACACATATACACACCCATGCACACACACATTCCGACCCACACACATTTGCACATACATGCATACACCCACACACACATAGATTATACACACATACACACACACGCACACACATGGATGCATACACACCCACACACATATCCACCAACACACATCCACCCAAATGCGTGCGCACGCGCACACCCACACACACATATGCACAGATACACACACATCTCTACACACCCACACATATACACAAACTTGCACACACACTCCCACCCACACACATTTGCACATACATGCATACACACACAGATACCCAGACACACACACGTATCCACACATATACACCAACACACATCCACCCAACCACGTGCGCACGCACACACCCACACACACACAGCTTGACCCCTGCACTGCACACATGCAGCACCTCAACACACGCACGCCACCCATAAATGCACTCACACCCCCATAACCACCCCTACCCACACACACATACACTTGCACTCCCACCAAAATATCCACACTCAGCCATCACCCCCGTACACACCAGCCCCTCCCACACACACACACAACTACACCTCCAGCACATATCCACACCCACTCACTACCTCCGCACACAGCAACTCCATACATGCCCACTCACCATACATGTGCAGACCACCCCATACACACAGACATTCTCACACTAACATACATGCTCACTCACACTCACTTACACAGGTACACACTAACACACAAGCATTCACAATCATATTGTCACACCCATGCATCAATATATACAAACCAGGAAGGGGGCAGAGGGACCTCCAGTTATTTTAGTGAAGAATTATGTGTGATCCCAACATGTGGGCCTCATCATTCCAGACCACCTGAAGCTGGGAGGGGGGACTGCACATGGTCTGAGGGTCTTACACTTCCTCACTCGGTGACTGAGGTCTGACCAGGTTGTAAACAGTGCAGGCCCCCAGGCACAGTATGAGCTTTGGGCAGCACATCGTTCTCCTCACTGAACATTAAAAAAACCCAATAAACCTGTGAAAAACAGCAGCAGCTGGGGGTTTAATTGCATTCACCCATTTCAGGACAGCCTCCCCCAATCTCAGTGTTCCCACCATCTCACCTTGTTCCTCAGTCTTTCTCTCGGTCGCTCTTGTTCAGATTGGAATGGGGTCAGCCAGGTGAATATCAGAGAATATGAGTTCCCTGATTGGGGCTGTAAACCAGGGTCAATAAGGGAATCCTGGCTGACAGATATAAACTGGAGTTTCAGGGGTTGTGTTCACTCTGAGAGCTGGCTCTGAGACAGTTGAAACAGGGTCAAGGACTCTCCACAAGTAAGTAAAAGGGGACTTGGTGATGGGGATACTAACCTCTGTGAAGTTATTTCAGTGGTGACGAGAGCAAAGCATGTTCCTGAAGAAATTTGCTGACAACAATTGTCTTTGAGTTGGGGTAAGTATTTCTGACATCGGGCCAATATTTGGGAATCTTGACGTGTTTGATCCTGTTGTCAAAGACTGGGCCCAGGATGTGGAAAGAATGCATTATTTTACCAAGTAAATAACACTGGGGCTCATGAAAAGCAACTGGTAATTCTTCAGACAGCTCACAGATCCACAATACTTTTGGTGATTTGAAACCTAACTTTCCCTGAGGCACCAGATTACTAAAACCTTTTGAGAGTTGACAGATTTAGTTAAGGAATAATGTTACCCCCAAGCCTCCTGAGACGCTATGGGGTTTACTTAGGAATTCAAGATACAGGGGAATTTGTATCAGGATTTTTGATGAGGTTATGACAACTGAAAGAGCATGTGACTTTGTTTTAACCCTTAATGAGATGCTGACAGACCGTTCACTATGTGGGATGAATAGTATAACCTTACAAAAGTGCCTATTGCTGAAGCCCAGCTGGAATTCAGACAGACACTACAACTGGCTTTGTCATTGGAAAAGGCAGCAAGTGGAGCATATGAATTACAGGGTACACTGATGGAAGGGGACACCCTCCTCAGGCTGATTGACCTTGGGGGACATCACTTGAACAAAGGCAATTGCCCAGCCTCACTCTGGACATATCCTGAACAGAGGGACTCCATGTCAGCCAATAGCAAAACACCAAAACAAAGCCAAGTCTCAGCCAAATGGTTAATGTTTTCTTCAGGATCCTGCCCCTCACGGCATTGTAGGTGCAGCGCTATGTGGACTCGAGACAGTAAAGGAGTCTAACCAGACCTGGACTGAGTCAGGGAACTCATAGGCTGGTATCCAGGAGACTGGAAAGCCCACCTACAGCTGGTTTGGAGCAGTTACATTACTCAGCAACATCCATATCAGAACCAACCAAAATAAACATCTGGTTAAATGGTGACCGGGTT
The DNA here is from genome assembly GCF_037043375.1 of Chiloscyllium plagiosum. Taxonomy (NCBI): domain Eukaryota; kingdom Metazoa; phylum Chordata; class Chondrichthyes; order Orectolobiformes; family Hemiscylliidae; genus Chiloscyllium; species Chiloscyllium plagiosum. The sequence continues at coordinate 3,899,984 of NW_028270148.1, forward strand.
CTAATGGAGCTTGATACTGGTGTGGCTGTATCAGTGATCACAGAACCACGCTCTAACAAGATTCACTCTGCACTCTAACCCTTAAGTTTGCATATGACCTTGTCTAGACTGCGAACCTATCCCAGGGAACCTTTACAGATTCAGGATAAAACTTTGGTTCTGGTCTTGTATGAGAAGCAGCTGCTTCAGTTCCCACTGATTGTAGTAAAAGGCTCGGGCCCAAGCCTGACGGACTGATATCGGTTCAGAAAGATTCACCCTGATTGGGGCTCAACATTTCTCAATTAGAAAACGGCTGCCTGGGTGAATTCTAATTAAATACCTGGACATTTTTCAGGAAGGTCAAGGGACTGTCAATGAAGCCAAGGCACCTTGTGTATTGACCAGGAAGCAATCCCATGATCCTGCAAGGCCTGCCCAGTGCCATTTGCCTCCCGGGCAAAAGTAGAGGCAGAAATCAGAGGCTGGGCAACAAAGGGAACATCAAACCAGCCCAGATTGTGGAATGGGCAACACCGATCAGACTGATTGTGAAACCTGACGGGTCAGTGCACCTTTGTGGGGATTTTATACAAACAGTAAACTGCTTCTTGCAGCTGGATAATTTCCCAATTCCCTCGTATAGGGGATTTATAAACAAAACTGGCAGGAGCTGTACTTCACAAAGCTGGACATGAGCCATGTATCGTTATAATTACTGTTCAATAAGGATTCCCAGAGCTATACTACAATTAATACCCTTACAGGTTTGGGCCAATGTACAAGACTGTCTTTTGGGGTGTCATCAGCCTTTGCCATTTTTCAGCGGATGATGGGGAACACTTTATAAGGTCTAGCCCAGGTCACCATTTATCGAGCTGACATGCTAATAACAGGGGACACTAATAAGGAGCACTTCGAGAACTTGGACACAGTGCTGAGTTGTTTCTCCCAGGTGGGCGTACACCTTAGAAAGAAACAATGCGTGTTCCAGGCAGCCCAAGTGACCTAAATAAAATCCGTATGAACTATGCATGTTGTAACTCAGCAACAAAAACAGTTGTTGGAAAAGCTCAGCAGGTCTGGCAACATCTGTGAAGAGAAATCAGAGTTAACGTTTTGGGTTCAGTGACCTTTCCTCTGAACTGATGGTAACTAGGAAAATGTCAGTTTATATGCAGAAGAAAGGATGGGGCAAGGGGTTAGAAGTAAACGATAGGTGGAGATAGAGCCCAAAGGGAGTGAACAGCAGTTGGACAGACAAAGGAGTGAATAATGATCAGGCTGGGAGGGTGAATCACTGTTAATGGAGACTGTTAGTGGTTAACAATGGGTTGTGTGTAATGGCAGACTATGTGATAACAAGGCCTGGTGTGTGGGGTAGGGGGCTAGGACATGGGGGAGATCAGGCCCTAAAGTTACTGAACTCGATATTGAGTGCGGAGGGCTGCAGGGTCCCCGAGTGGAAGGTGAGGTGCTGTTCTTCCAGCTTGTGCTGAGCTTCACTGGAGCACTGCAGCCAGCCTGAGACAGAGATGTTGGCCGGGAAACAGGGTGGGGGGTTACAGTGACAGGGAACTGGAAGCTCAGGGTCTGTTTTGTGGGCAGAACTTGGATGTTCTGTGAAGCGGTCACCCAGTCTACACTTTGCTCCCCCCAGTGTAGGGGAGACCACATTGTGAGCAGCGAGTGCAGTCGACTAGATTGTGGGAAGGGCAGGGAAAGTGCTGCTTCACCTGGAAGGTGTGTTTGGGCCCTTGGATCCCGAGGAGGGAGGAGGGACATGAGCAGGTGGGACACCTTTGGGGGGTGCAGAGGAAGGTGCCTGGGGATGTGGGGGGTGTTGGGAGTGAAGGAGGAGTGGACCATGGTGTCCCAGAGGGAATGGTCCCTGCAGTGAGGGGAGGGGGATATGTGTCTTGTGGAGGCATCTCACTGGAGGTGGTGGACATGGTAACTGATGATCCTCTGGATGTGGATGCTGCAGAGGATGGGAGGGAAGGACAAGGGGAAATCCTGCCGCTGCTGAGGGAAGGAAAAGAGGGGAGAGGATGGAAGTGTGGGAGATGGGTTGGACCCAGTTGAGGGCCCTGTCAATAATGGTGCTGGGGAATCCTGGGCTGAGGAGAAAGGTGGATATTTCGGAGGCTCTCTTGTCAAAGTGGCCTCCCTGGAACAGATATGATAGAGCCGGAGGAACTGGGAGAATGGAATGAGGTCTTTACAGGAAACCCCAAGTGACCTACTTGGGTTACAGAATCAATAAGACCAGGTTACATCGGTTGGAAGATTAAGTGAGGGTGATCAATTGAGTGCCAGCTCCCACATCTTACGCAGCTAATGTCTTTCCTTGGGCTGATGGATTATTACGGCAAGTTCAGACGTTACCTGGGCCTCTATCCTGGCAACTTTCCATCAACTCTTATAAAAGGGGCAGCTTTGGGAGTGGCTGTGTAGCCAAGCTAGAGCTTTCAGGGAAGTGAAGAATCAGCTATTGTCCCCCAAGGTATTGGCACACGATGATCCCAAGTGAGATCTGGTATTAACATACAATGCATCAGGGGGGTATTAGCTCTGAGGTGGCCCAATGGAGAGGAACACCCAATAAAGCATGATTCCAGGAGTTCAGAAAATGTACAGCCCAGATAGAGAAGAAAGGTCTGGTGGTCAGACACCCCAGATACACCCCGGGGGGTACTGCCATTGGAAGACTCCGCAATGGTTTAAACTTTTCTGCACACACTTCCAGGCACAGCTGACAATATCAGACTGTGGACGCAGAAAGATCCCACCCTGGCGAAACTGAACCAGCTGGTGGTGATGGGGGAAACCAAAGGGTCATCACAACCAGAACGGAAACCTTTCTGGACCTGGAGAGACCCGATCACAGTCAAGGACGGCATCTTATTATGGGGGCGCAAGAGTGATTGTCCCCAGCAAAGGTCACCACCAGATACTGGCTGATCTCCACCAGGGTCATCCAGGGGTCACCAAAATGAAGATGCTGGTGAGAGGTTATGTCTGGTGGCCAGGATTCAACACTGGCATAGCCATGTTGGTGGGGCAGTGCCCACAAGGACAAAACGTACCCCCAACAGCTGCCCCATGTTGGTGGGAATGGCGGGGTAAACCCTGGATTCGGTTACACATTAACTATGCTGGTCCAAACATGGGTACAATGTCCTTAGTCATTGTAGACACCCACTCAAAGTGGCTGGATGTGCAGAGAGCTCATTCGTTAAACATGGGGACAATGTTAGATAAACTGCGTACATCATTTCCAGTACACAAGTTCCTGGAAGTGTTGGTCACAGATAATGGGCCATCGTTTACCAGCAGGGAATTTGAGTATTTCCTAAAGTTGAATGGAATTGGACACATAACGACAGTTCCATCCCATCCATTGTCCAACTGTCCTGGTTCCTGTTTGATTCTAGGACCACCCCTCGTGTAGCTGTAGGGATAGCTCCAGCAGAGTTTCTAATGGGGAGGGGGCTGCGCATCAGGTTCAAGCTGATCTTCCCGGACCCCAGGTTGGGGAGAAGAGTGAAACAGCATCAAGAACTCCAATGCTGAATGCCAGGTTCTGCCGAATGAGAGAGACAGTTTACAACAGGGGGTGAAGTTTGGTGTGAGTACCCTGGGGATGACCCTGCATGGGTAGGAGGCATGGTCAACACAAGGTCAGGTCCTGTGATGTATAAAGATGGGGTCAGTGTGAGTGCCCTGAACAAGCACGTGGACCATATGAAAGCTGCAAACTCACAGTGTGGGAGCAAGCCGTGCCCGGCTCCTCGACAGCCTTTCTAACTGCTAAGAACCCATGGGCTCTCCCTCTTCACCAAGCATTGACGATTCTTTGGTATCTGAGATGGACACAGTGGATGGTGCTACCTCAATGCCTTTGCCGCTTGAAAAACGGAATGAATTTGTACCAAGACCCTCCGGGTACTTGAGTCAAGCCACTGTGTGTTGGCTGCTGCCTGTATCAGAGGCAGAGTTGGAGGAACTTGACCCACCCCAGGAGCAGCTGAAACACCCCAGGAGCAGCTACAGAAAAACACCAGCCTATGTCCTCAGCCTCACAGGGGGAGGGATGTTGTGACTGTAATGAGGTCACCCAGGTGGACCTCACAGAAGATGAGTTCCCTGATTGGGGCTGTTAACCTGGTCCAATCAGGGAGCCCTTACAGATAAAAGGAGGAGTGTCAAACAGTCTGACACTCTGAGGGAGCTGGATCAGTGTCAAGGACTCTCCACGTGTGAAAAAAGGGGTGACTTGGTGACAGGATACCGGCCTCTGTGGAGTTACTTCCTCTCTCTCTCTCTCTCCCATTCCCCAATGTCCTTTCCCTATTAACCCCCATTCCTCAGATCCCATTGTCATTCCAGGAGCAGTAATTGATTCAAAGTGGAATTTGTGACATTTACCGTGAGAAAGAAGAAACACTAAAGAGGAAAAGGGGAAAGTGATGGAGAAACCTGAGAGTGCACCGATCGAGAAACAGGGACAGCATGAGATGGAGAATTGAAAAACAATGTGATCTTTCACATGAACTGGAGAATTTGCATTCAGCACCATTAGGGAGAGTAAGGGGGTGCAGAAAACATGCAAATTGGGAGGTAAGCTCAAGGGCATGAAATTGAAGACACTGATAAAGATCAGAAGAGAGATAGGGAGATATCACAAGATAAGTGAGACACAGACAGAGATTACCAGACACTGAGAGAGATCACAAGCTGGACAGAGAAAGAAATAAAGATTAAGTTTAAGCTAAAGGCGAACATAGGGATGGCAATGAAAGAGAGTGAGAGACTAAGGGTACAAAAACAGCGCAAGTGGAAGAGCTGTTGATAGAAATGAGAAGGAAATCAATTTAATTTACCGATTCCACGTCGATCTGCTTGAGAAAGCTGACCAACGTTTTACGTAAAACAAAACGATGATGTTAACAGCCAGCAATATCAGGAAGCCCAGCAGGGAGCCCAGGATGATAGGAAACAGGTCGATAGTTTGGCTCTCTGTAAAATTACAACAATCATTACCCATTTAACAACACAGAGAGCTGCCAAAGTGGAGTGTGCTCATTGTATAATTTGAGGAACACACAACCAATGTTCAAGCAGAAGGACCCCACAATGCCATTTTGTGAAAGTGACTGGTTATTATGTACATATACAATCTATAGATGTGTTAATTTATTCTGCACATTATTACTCTGTAGCTGTTGTATGTTATTTTACACATTGGGCCTCTCAATCTATGTTCAGTTATTCCCTAAAATATTATTCTGTAGGTATTAACAAGTCCCCAGGGCCAGATGGGATCTATTCTAGGATAATGTGGGAGGCAAAGGAAGAAATAGCTGGGGCCTTAACAGATATTTGTGCAACCTCTTTGGCCTTAGGCAAGGTTCCAGAGGACTGGAGAGTGGCAAATGTTGTTCCTTTGTTTATGAAGGGAAAGAGACATAATTCAGGTAATTACAGCCTGAAGTCAGCGGTGGGGAAGCTATTGGAAAAGATACTGAGAGAGCGGATGTATTCACATTTGGAAGTTAATGGTCTTGTTAGTGAAAGGCAGCGTGAGTTTCTGTGGGGAACATCATGTGTCACCAACTTGATTGAGTTTGTTGAGGAAATGACAAGAATGATTGATGAGGGACTTCAGTAAGGCATTTGATAAGGTACCTCATGTCAGGCTGATAAAAAAGATCATGGGAATCAGGCTGTGCTGCTAGATGGATACAAATCTGGTTTAGTCATAGAAGACAGAGAGTCATGGTGGAAGGGTGCTTTTTGGAGTGGAGATCAGTAATTAGTGGTATTCTGCAGGGATTAGTGCTGGGACCTTTGACGTTTGTAATATATATATAATTGATCTAGAGGAAAATATAGGTGGTTTGATTTGTAAGTTTGCAGATGAGACCAAAATTGATGGAATTGCAGATTGTGAAGAGGATTATCAAAGGATACAGCAAGATATAGATAGATTGCAGATCCTGGGCAGAGAAATGGCAGGTAGAGTTTAAACTGGACAAATGTAGGGTGGTGCAATTTGGAAGATCACATTCAGGTGTGAGTTATACAATAAATGGCAGAACCCTTAGCAGCGTGGAGATACAGAGGGATCTGGGTGTATAGGTCCACAAATCCTTGACAGTGGAAACACAGGTAGATAAAGCGTTTAAGAAATCATACAGTACGCTACCTTCACAGGCCAGGACATCAAATATAAATGATGACAAGTTATGTTGCAACTGTATAAAACTTTAATTGGGCCACATTTAGAATATTGTGTGCAGTTTTGGATGCCACTTTATCAGAAGGATTTGGATTCTTTGGAGAGGGTGAAGAGAAGGGTTACCAAAATGTTGCCTGGTCTGGAGGGCTTTAATTATGAAGAGAGGTTGGATAAACTCGAATTGTTTTCACTGGAGGGACAATCTGATAGAGGTCTACAGAATTATGAGAAGCATAGATAGGGTGGATAGTCAGATGGTTTTCCCCAGTGTGGAAGGTTAACTACAAGAGGGCACAGGTTCAAGGTGAGAGGGGAAAGATTAAAGGAGATGTGCAGGGAATGCTTTCACATGGAGGGTAGTGGGTGCCTGGAATTCACTGCCTGTGGAGATGGTAGAAACAGGTATGTTAGCAATGCTCAAGGGGTATCTTGATAGACACATGAACAGAGGGTGAACAGAGGGATAGAAACCACGATGGACTTCAGATAGAGAGTCTAAATAAACATTAGAAATTGGCACAGGGTAGAGGGGCCAAAGAACCTGTTCCTGAGCTGTATTCTTTGATCTTTCTTTGTATGTAAGCTTGTTATGATGTTTGTATGAGGGTTTTACAGACATTATTATTCTGAATACAAATCAGGGTAACATGTAAATTATTGCACCGTGTAGCTGTGTGAGATTATTGTGTATATAATTACTCTTCATTTGAATGACTTTGTGCATGGGAAATCATGTCTCACAAACTTGATTGAGTTTTTTGAAGATGTAACAAAGAAGATTGATGACAGTAGATCAGTAGATGTGATCTGTATGGACTTCAGTAAGGCGTTCCACAAGGTTCCCCATGGGAGACTGATTAGCAAGGTTAGATCTCATGGAATACAGGGAGAACTCGCCATTTGGATACAGAACTGGCTCAAAGATAGAAGACAGAGGGTGGTTGTGGAGGGTTGGTTTTCAGACTGGAGGCCTGTGCCACAAGGGTCGGTGCTGGGTCCTCTACGTTTTGTCATTTACATAAATGATTTGGATGTGAGTATAAGAGGTACAGTTAGTAAGTTTGCAGATGACACCAAAATTGGAGGTGTAGCGGACAGCAAAGAGGGTCACCTCAGATTACAACAGGATCTGGACCAGATGGGCCAATGGGCTAAGAAGTGGCAGATGGAGTTTAATTCAGATAAATGCGAGGTGCTGCATTTTGGGAAAGCAAATCTTAGCAGGACTTATACACTTAATGGTAAGGTCCTAGGGAGTGTTGCTGAACAAAGAGACCTTGGAGTGCAGGTTCATAGCTCCTTGAAAGTGGAGTCGCTGGTAGATAGGATAGTGAAGAAGGCATTTGGTATGCTTTCCTTTATTGGTCAGAGTATTGAGTACAGAAGTTGGGAGGCCATGTTGCGGCTGTACAGGACATTGGTTTAAGCCACTGTTGGAATATTATGTGTAATTCTGGTCTCCTTCCTATCGGAAAGATGTTTTTTTTTAGATTAGATTACTTTACAGTGTGGAAACAGGCCCTTCGGCTCAACAAGTCCACACCGACCTGCCGAAGCGCAACCCACCCATATCCCTACATTTGCCCCTTACCTAACACTATGGACAATGTAGCATGGCCAATTCACCTGACCCACACATCTTTGGACTGTGGGAGGAAACTGGAGCACCCGGAGGAAACCCATGCAGACAGGGGGAGAACGTGCAAACTCCACACAGTCAGTCGCCTGAGGCAGGAACTGAACCCGGGTTCCTGGGGCTGTGAGGCAGCAGTGCTAACCACTGTGCCACCGTGCCGCCCATGTTGTGAAACTTGAAAAGGTTCAGAAAAGATTTGCAAGGATGTTGCCAGGGTTGGAGGATTTAAACTATAGGGAGAGGCTGAACAGGCTGGGGCTGTTTTCCCTGGAGCATTGGAGGCTGAGGGGTGACCTTTATAGAGGTTTACAAAATTATGAGGGGCATGGGTAGGATAAATAGACAAAGTCTTTTCCCTGGGATCGGGGAGTCCAGAACTAGAGGGCATAAGTTTAGAGTGAGAGGGGAAAAATATAAAAGAGACCTAAGGGGCAACATTTTCACACAGAGGGTGGTACGTGTATGGAATGAGCTGCCAGAGGATGTGGTGGAAGCTGGTACAATTGCAACATTTAAGGGGCATTTGGATGGATATATGAATAGGAAGGGTTTGGAGGGATATGGGCCGGGTGCTGGCAGGTGGGACTAGATTGGGTTGGGATATCTGGTCAGCATGGGCGGGTTGGACCGAAGGGTATGTTTCCATGCTGTACATCTCTGTGACTCTATGAATATTTACGTACATGTTTGCACAGTAGCTGGGTTCGGTTGTTACATGCATTATTGATCTGTAGATGTGATAAGATATATACATTATTCTGTACATTATTGGTCTGTAGATGTGATAAAATATTATATACATTATTCTGTACATTATTGATCTGCAGGTTTTTAAGTTATTGTTAAATATTAATGTGTAAATTTGTTTGATTATTATGTATATAATTACACTGTAAGTGTTCAAAGTTTGTGTGAAGATTTGTAGCTCGGGTGCTCGTTGCTGTGGTTCTGTTCACCGAGCTGGAAGTTTTTGTTGCAAACGTTTCGTCCCCTGGCTAGGCGACATCATCAGTGCTTGGGAGCCTCCTGCGAAGCGCTTCTTTGATGTTTCCTCCGGTGTTTATAGCGGTCTGTCCCTGCCGCTTCCGGTTGTCAGTTTCAGCTGTCCGCTGTAGTGGTTGGTATATTGGGTCCAGGTCGATGTGTTTGTTGATGGAGTTTGTGGCTGAATGCCATGCCTCTAGGAATTCCCTGGCTGTTCTCTGTCTGGCTTGCCCTATGATAGTAGTGTTGTCCCAGTCGAATTCATGTTGCTTGTTGTCTGCTTGTGTGGCTACTAAGGATAGCTGGTCGTGTCGTTTCGTGGCTAGTTGATGTTCATGTATGCGGATTGTTAGCTGTCTTCCTGTTTGTCCTATATAGTGTTTAGTGCAGTCCTTGCATGGTATTTTGTACACTACATTCGTCTTGCTCATGTTGGGTATCGGGTCCTTTGTCCTGGTGAGTTGTTGTCTGAGCGTGGCTGTTGGTTTGTGTGCCGTTATGAGTCCTAGGGGTCGCAGTAGTCTGGCTGTCAGTTCTGAGATGCTCCTGATGTATGGTAGTGTGGCTAGTCCTTTTGGTTGTGGTATGTCCTCGTTCCGTGGTCTTTCTCTTAGGCATCTGTTGATGAAGTTGCGCGGGTATCCGTTTTTGGCGAATACCTTGTATAGGTGTTCCTCTTCTTCTTTTTGCAGTTCTGGTGTACTGCAGTGTGTTGTGGCCCTTTTGAATAGTGTCCTGATGCAGCTTCGTTTGTGTGTGTTGGGGTGGTTACTTTCATAGTTTAGGACTTGGTCTGTGTGTGTGGCTTTCCTGTATACCCTTGTAGTGAATTCTCTGTTCGGTGTTCTCTGTACCATTACGTCTAGGAATGGGAGTTGGCTATCCTTTTCTTCTTCTCTCGTGAATCGGATTCCTGTGAGTGTGGCGTTGATGATCCGGTGTGTTTTTTATATTTCCGTGTTTTTAATGATTACAAACGTGTCATCGACATATCTGACCCAGAGTTTGGGTTGAATTTGTGGTAGGACTGTTTGTTCTAACCTTTGCATAACTGCCTCTGCTATGAGTCCCGAGATTGGTGATCCCATGGGTATTCCGTGGATTTGTTCGTATATCTGGGTGTTGAATGTGAAGTGTGTTGTGAGGCACAAGTCCAGTAGTTTAAGTATGCCGTCTTGGTTGATAGGTTCAGCGTCCTGTTTTCTGTTCTGTATGTCCAGTAGGTTGGCTATTGTTTCTCTGGCTAGGGTTTTGTCAATCGAAGTGAACAGTGCCGTCACATCGAATGATATCATGGTTTCTTCTTTGTCTATGTGTATATTTCTGATGATGTCCAAGAATTCCTGTGTTGATTGTATAGAGTGTTTGGATCCGCTGACCAGGTGTTTCAGTTTCTGTTGTAGTTCTTTGGCCAGTTTGTATGATGGTGTCCCTGGCAGTGATACTATGGGTCTGAGTGGGATGTCTGGTTTGTGTACTTTAGGTAATCCATAGAATCTGGGGGTGTTGTTGCTTTCCGGTTTCATTCTTTGTAGGTCAGCTCTGGTTATCTGTCCGTTTTTTTGTAGATTCCTTAGTGTGTTATTTATCCTATTGGTGAATTGTGGGGTGGGGTCAAATTCCTTCATTTGGTAGGTGTTGGTATCTGCAAGTAGTTGTTGTGCTTTTTGGATGTAATCTGATTTATCTAGGATGACCGTCATTCTGCCTTTATCTGCTGGTTGTATGATTATGTTCTTAAACACCTGGTCAGCGGATAGCCAACTCCCATTCCTAGACGTAATGGTACAGAGAACACCGAACGGAGAATTCACTACAAGGGTATACAGGAAAGCCACACACACAGACCAAGTCCTAAACTATGAAAGTAACCACCCCAACACACACAAACGAAGCTGCATCAGGACACTATTCAAAAGGGCCACAACACACTGCAGTACACCAGGACTGCAAAAAGAAGAGGAACACCTATACAAGGTATTCGCCAAAAACGGATACCCGCGCAACTTCAACAACAGATGCCTAAGAGAAAGACCACGGAACGAGGACATACCACAACCAAAAGGACTAGCCACACTACCATACATCAGGAGCATCTCGGAACTGACTGCCAGACTACTGCGACCCCTAGGACTCATAACGGCACACAAACCAACAGCCACGCTCAGACAACAACTCACCAGAACGAAGGACCCGATACCCAACATGAGCAAGACGAATGTAGTGTACAAAATACCATGCAAGGACTGCACTAAACACTATATAGGACAAACAGGAAGACAGCTAACAATCCGCATACATGAACATCAACTAGCCACGAAACGACACGACCAGCTATCCTTAGTAGCCACACACGCAGACAACAAGCAACATGAATTCGACTGGGACAACACTACTATCATAGGGCAAGCCAGACAGAGAACAGCCAGGGAATTCCTAGAGGCATGGCATTCAGCCACAAACTCCATCAACAAACACATCGACCTGGACCCAATATACCAACCACTACAGCGGACAGCTGAAACTGACAACCGGAAGCGGCAGGGACAGACCACTATAAACACCGGAGGAAACATCAAAGAAGCGCTTCGCAGGAGGCTCCCAAGCACTGATGATGTCGCCTAGCCAGGGGACGAAACGTTTGCAACAAAAACTTCCAGCTCGGCGAACAGAACCACAACATAATTACACTGTAGGTGTTTTAGCTTATTACACATTTTATTACTTTGTACATGCAGTAGGTTATTCTGTACATTATTCCCCCATAGATGTGGTCGTTTTGGATGTCCATTGTTACTGTGTGTCTTTAATAGATCATTACATACATTATTCTTCAGTATCCATGTCATGTTTTTGTGTACATCATTAGTTATATACAATATTATATATACAGTATTACTGTGTCAGTCTTCCTGGATGTTATGGTGTGGATATGCCAGTGTTGGACTGGGGTGTATAAAGTTAAAAATCACACACCATCAGGTTATAGTCCAACAGGTTTAGTTGGAATGCACACTAGCTTTCGGAGCACTGCTCCTTCATCAGGTGGTTGTCATGTGCCTGGATGCTATGTATATTATATTCTGTAACTGTTAAATAATTATGTAGTTTATTCTACTGTAGGCAGATGTGTTTATTTTCACTCTTGGCCTGTGTAATGTTATAATGTACATTGATAATCTGTAGGTCTGTTTGTTTCTTATGTACATTATTACTCTGTAGGTGTGTGAGCTCATTATGTACTCTATTACACTCTGGGTGGGTTATCTTATTGTACACATTATTACTCAGCTGCTTTCAGTCGTTATGTACATTTTCCCTCTGCAACTTGCTTAGTTTTTGACATAATGACTCTATAGGAGTGATATGATATATATATTATATATATAATTATTCTGTAGGTGTTTTGCATTAATATATGTGTTATTACCCTTTAGCTGTGTTATATCCACTTTTCTTCTGGAGATATTTTAACTTGCTTTGTACATTGTCACTCTGTAGCTGTGTTGGTTTAATACGTACATAATTACGCCATAAGAATACTTTATTATCTGCATCGTTATTCTGAAGTTATATGTTAACATATTATGAACATTATTACACTGTACATGTGTTAGCTTATTCTGTGTGTTATTACTATGTCGATGTGTTCAGTTATTATAAACATTATTACTCTGTAACTAACGTTATTCTGAAGATGGTTACTCTATAGGTGTGTCAGGTCACTATATGTGTTATTATTCTGCTGCTGTTCTGGGTTAATATTTACGGTATTCCTCTGTAGGTGTGTTCAGTTATTCAGCACGTTATCATTCTGTGGGTTTATTGGGTTAAAATATATATTCTTACTGTGCAGGTTGGGTCAGGTATTCTGTATATTGTATGTGCGATGTGTTACAATATTATGTCATTACTCGATAGAATGTGTTAGTTATTATGTAGGTAAAATCAAGGACTGCAGATACTGGAAACCAGAGATCAGAGTGGTGCTGGAAAAGCACAGCAGGTCAGGCAGCATCCGAGGAGCAGGAAAATCTCTCTCCACTCTGCAGGCTCCCTGCCTCTATTCCTGATGAAGGACTTTTGCCCAAAACATCGATTTTCCTGCTCCTCGGATGCTGCCTGACCTGCTGTGCTTTTCCAGCACCACTCTAATCTTAGTTATTATGTATATCATTAATGAACATTATTACCATGTAGCTTTATGACTGTGATAGTTATTATACACATTATTACTTTGTAGCTCTGGGATATTACATAGATTATTACACTATTGGTCTACTTCATTATTATATACAGCATTACTCTCTGGATGCATTATATTTCTTTGTCCATTATTACTCTGTACCTATTTCCTGTTATTATGCCCATTATTACTCTTAGGGTGCATTAACCTATTACATACCTTATTGCTCTATGGGCCTGTTACATTGTTATGTTCAATATTACTCCGTAGATATGTGAGGTTATTTCGAACATTACTACCTTGCATTAGGTTATTATGGGCGTTATTTCTATGTCAATGTATTAGATTTTCATGTGCGTTATTATTCTGTAGGTGTGTTATGTAGACTAAACCATACTTAAATTTGTAAGGTTAATTCTACATTGTTACTCTGGAGGTGGGTGAGGTTTCTATTAACATTATTACATACATTATTCCCCTGCAGAATGTGTTAGGGTATCATATCCATTACTACTGTGTAGCTGGGTTAGGGTGTCATATCTATTACTACTGTGTAGCTGGGTTAGGGTGTCATATCCATTACTACTGTGTAGCTGGGTTAGGGTGTCATATCTATTACTATTGTGTAGCTGGGTTAGGGTGTCATATCTATTACTACTGTGTAGCTGGGTTAGGGTGTCATATCTATTACTACTGTGTAGCTGGGTTAGGGTGTCATATCTATTACTACTGTGTAGCTGGGTTAGGGTGTCATATCCATTACTACTGTGTAGCTGGGTTAGGGTGTCATATCCATTACTACTGTGTAGCTGGGTTAGGGTGTCATATCTATGACTACTGTGTAGCTGGGTTAGGGTGTCATATCTATTACTACTGTGTAGCTGGGTTAGGGTGTCATATCTATTACTACTGTGTAGCTGGGTTAGGGTGTCATATCCATTACTACTGTGTAGCTGGGTTAGGGTGTCATATCCATTACTACTGTGTAGCTGGGTTAGGGTGTCATATCTATTACTACTGTGTAGCTGGGTTAGGGTGTCATATCTATTACTACTGTGTAGCTGGGTTAGGGTGTCATATCCATTACTACTGTGTAGCTGGGTTAGGGTGTCATATCTATTACTATTGTGTAGCTGAGTTAGGGTGTCATATCTATTACTACTGTGTAGCTGGGTTAGGGTGTCATATCTATTACTATTGTGTAGCTGGGTTAGGGTGTCATATCCATTACTACTGTGTAGCTGGGTTAGGGTGTCATATCTATTACTATTGTGTAGCTGGGTTAGGGTGTCATATCCATTACTACTGTGTAGCTGGGTTAGGGTGTCATATCTATTACTATTGTGTAGCTGGGTTAGGGTGTCATATCTATTACTACTGTGTAGCTGGGTTAGGGTGTCATATCTATTACTACTGTGTAGCTGGGTTAGGGTGTCATATCTATTACTACTGTGTAGCTGGGTTAGGGTGTCATATCTATTACTACTGTGTAGCTGGGTTAGGGTGTCATATCTATTACTACTGTGTAGCTGGGTTAGGGTGTCATATCTATTACTACTGTGTAGCTGGGTTAGGGTGTCATATCTATTACTACTGTGTAGCTGGGTTAGGGTGTCATATCCATTACTACTGTGTAGCTGGGTTAGGGTGTCATATCTATTACTACTGTGTAGCTGGGTTAGGGTGTCATATCCATTACTACTGTGTAGCTGGGTTAGGGTGTCATATCCATTACTACTGTGTAGCTGGGTTAGGGTGTCATATCTATTACTACTGTGTAGCTGGGTTAGGGTGTCATATCCATTACTACTGTGTAGCTGGGTTAGGGTGTCATATCTATTACTACTGTGTAGCTGGGTTAGGGTGTCATATCTATTACTACTGTGTAGCTGGGTTAGGGTGTCATATCTATTACTATTGTGTAGCTGGGTTAGGGTGTCATATCCATTACTACTGTGTAGCTGGGTTAGGGTGTCATATCTATTACTACTGTGTAGCTGGGTTAGGGTGTCATATCTATTACTATTGTGTAGCTGGGTTAGGGTGTCATATCCATTACTACTGTGTAGCTGGGTTAGGGTGTCATATCTATTACTACTGTGTAGCTGGGTTAGGGTGTCATATCTATTACTACTGTGTAGCTGGGTTAGGGTGTCATATCTATTACTATTGTGTAGCTGGGTTGGGGTGTCATATCCATTACTACTGTGTAGCTGGGTTAGGGTGTCATATCTATTACTATTGTGTAGCTGGGTTAGGGTGTCATATCCATTACTACTGTGTAGCTGGGTTAGGGTGTCATATCTATTACTATTGTGTAGCTGGGTTAGGGTGTCATATCTATTACTACTGTGTAGCTGGGTTAGGGTGTCATATCCATTACTACTGTGTAGCTGGGTTAGGGTGTCATATCTATTACTACTGTGTAGCTGGGTTAGGGTGTCATATCTATTACTATTGTGTAGCTGGGTTAGGGTGTCATATCTATGACTACTGTGTAGCTGGGTTAGGGTGTCATATCTATTACTACTGTGTAGCTGGGTTAGGGTGTCATATCTATTACTACTGTGTAGCTGGGTTAGGGTGTCATATCTATTACTACTGTGTAGCTGGGTTAGGGTGTCATATCCATTACTACTGTGTAGCTGGGTTAGGGTGTCATATCTATTACTACTGTGTAGCTGGGTTAGGGTGTCATATCTATCACTACTGTGTAGCTGGGTTAGGGTGTCATATCCATTACTACTGTGTAGCTGGGTTAGGGTGTCATATCTATTACTATTGTGTAGCTGGGTTAGGGTGTCATATCTATGACTACTGTGTAGCTGGGTTAGGGTGTCATATCTATTACTACTGTGTAGCTGGGTTAGGGTGTCATATCTATTACTACTGTGTAGCTGGGTTAGGGTGTCATATCCATTACTACTGTGTAGCTGGGTTAGGGTGTCATATCCATTACTACTGTGTAGCTGGGTTAGGGTGTCATATCTATTACTACTGTGTAGCTGGGTTAGGGTGTCATATCTATTACTATTGTGTAGCTGGGTTAGGGTGTCATATCCATTACTACTGTGTAGCTGGGTTAGGGTGTCATATCTATTACTATTGTGTAGCTGGGTTAGGGTGTCATATCCATTACTACTGTGTAGCTGGGTTAGGGTGTCATATCTATTACTATTGTGTAGCTGGGTTAGGGTGTCATATCTATTACTACTGTGTAGCTGGGTTAGGGTGTCATATCTATTACTACTGTGTAGCTGGGTTAGGGTGTCATATCCATTACTACTGTGTAGCTGGGTTAGGGTGTCATATCCATTACTACTGTGTAGCTGGGTTAGGGTGTCATATCTATTACTACTGTGTAGCTGGGTTAGGGTGTCATATCTATTACTATTGTGTAGCTGGGTTAGGGTGTCATATCCATTACTACTGTGTAGCTGGGTTAGGGTGTCATATCTATTACTATTGTGTAGCTGGGTTAGGGTGTCATATCCATTACTACTGTGTAGCTGGGTTAGGGTGTCATATCTATTACTATTGTGTAGCTGGGTTAGGGTGTCATATCCATTACTACTGTGTAGCTGGGTTAGGGTGTCATATCCATTACTACTGTGTAGCTGGGTTAGGGTGTCATATCTATTACTACTGTGTAGCTGGGTTAGGGTGTCATATCCATTACTACTGTGTAGCTGGGTTAGGGTGTCATATCTATTACTACTGTGTAGCTGGGTTAGGGTGTCATATCCATTACTACTGTGTAGCTGGGTTAGGGTGTCATATCTATTACTACTGTGTAGCTGGGTTAGGGTGTCATATCTATTACTACTGTGTAGCTGGGTTAGGGTGTCATATCTATTACTACTGTGTAGCTGGGTTAGGGTGTCATATCCTTTACTACTGTGTAGCTGGGTTAGGGTGTCATATCCTTTACTACTGTGTAGCTGGGTTAGGGTGTCATATCTATTACTACTGTGTAGCTGGGTTAGGGTGTCATATCTATTACTACTGTGTAGCTGGGTTAGGGTGTCATATCCATTACTACTGTGTAGCTGGGTTAGGGTGTCATATCTATTACTACTGTGTAGCTGGGTTAGGGTGTCATATCCATTACTACTGTGTAGCTGGGTTAGGGTGTCATATCTATTACTACTGTGTAGCTGGGTTAGGGTGTCATATCCATTACTACTGTGTAGCTGGGTTAGGGTGTCATATCCATTACTACTGTGTAGCTGGGTTAGGGTGTCATATCCATTACTACTGTGTAGCTGGGTTAGGGTGTCATATCCATTACTACTGTGTAGCTGGGTTAGGGTGTCATATCTATTACTACTGTGTAGCTGGGTTAGGGTGTCATATCTATTACTACTGTGTAGCTGGGTTAGGGTGTCATATCCATTACTACTGTGTAGCTGGGTTAGGGTGTCATATCCATTACTACTGTGTAGCTGGGTTAGGGTGTCATATCCATTACTACTGTGTAGCTGGGTTAGGGTGTCATATCTATTACTACTGTGTAGCTGGGTTAGGGTGTCATATCCATTACTACTGTGTAGCTGGGTTAGGGTGTCATATCTATTACTATTGTGTAGCTGGGTTAGGGTGTCATATCTATTACTACTGTGTAGCTGGGTTAGGGTGTCATATCTATTACTACTGTGTAGCTGGGTTAGGGTGTCATATCTATGACTACTGTGTAGCTGGGTTAGGGTGTCATATCCTTTACTACTGTGTAGCTGGGTTAGGGTGTCATATCCTTTACTACTGTGTAGCTGGGTTAGGGTGTCATATCTATTACTACTGTGTAGCTGGGTTAGGGTGTCATATCTATTACTACTGTGTAGCTGGGTTAGGGTGTCATATCCATTACTACTGTGTAGCTGGGTTAGGGTGTCATATCTATTACTACTGTGTAGCTGGGTTAGGGTGTCATATCCATTACTACTGTGTAGCTGGGTTAGGGTGTCATATCTATTACTACTGTGTAGCTGGGTTAGGGTGTCATATCCTTTACTACTGTGTAGCTGGGTTAGGGTGTCATATCCTTTACTACTGTGTAGCTGGGTTAGGGTGTCATATCTATTACTATTGTGTAGCTGGGTTAGGGCGTCATATCCATTACTACTGTGTAGCTGGGTTAGGGTGTCATATCTATTACTACTGTGTAGCTGGGTTAGGGTGTCATATCCATTACTACTGTGTAGCTGGGTTAGGGTGTCATATCCATTACTACTGTGTAGCTGGGTTAGGGTGTCATATCTATTACTATTGTGTAGCTGGGTTAGGGTGTCATATCCATTACTACTGTGTAGCTGGGTTAGGGTGTCAGATCTATTACTATTGTGTAGCTGGGTTAGGGTGTCATATCTATTACTATTGTGTAGCTAGGTTAGGGTGTCATATCCATTACTACTGTGTAGCTGGGTTAGGGTGTCATATCTATTACTACTGTGTAGCTGGGTTAGGGTGTCATATCCATTACTACTGTGTAGCTGGGTTAGGGTGTCATATCTATTACTATTGTGTAGCTGGGTTAGGGTGTCATATCTATTACTACTGTGTAGCTGGGTTAGGGTGTCATATCTATTACTACTGTGTAGCTGGGTTAGGGTGTCATATCTATTACTACTGTGTAGCTGGGTTAGGGTGTCATATCCATTACTACTGTGTAGCTGGGTTAGGGTGTCATATCTATTACTATTGTGTAGCTGGGTTAGGGTGTCATATCCATTACGACTGTGTAGCTGGGTTAGGGTGTCATATCCATTATTACTGTGTTGCTGGGTTAGGGTAACATATCCATTATTACTCTATCTGGGTTAGGGTATCATTTCCATTATTGCTCTGTTGCTGGTCTGGGGTACCATATCCATTATTACCAGTATAGTTGGGGTATGGTATCATAGAGTCATAGAGATGTACAGCATGGAAACATACCCTTCGGTCCAACCCATCCATGCTGACCAGATATCCCAACCCAATCTAGTCCCACTTGCCAGCACCCAGCCCATATCCCTCCAAACCCTTCCTATTCATATACCCATCCAAATGCCTCTTAAATGTTGCAATTGTACCAGCCTCCACTACATCCTCTGGCAGCTCATTCCATACACATACCACACTCTGCATGAAAAAGTTGCCCCTTAGGTCTCTTTTGTATCTTTCCCCTCTCACCCTAAACCTATGCCCTCTCGTTCTGGACTCCCTGACCCCAGGGAAAAGACTTTGTCTATTTATCCTATCTATGCCCCTCATAATTTTGTAAACCTCTATAAGGTCACCCCTCAGCCTCCAGGGAAAACAGCCCCAGCCTGTTCAGCCTCTCCCCCTGTAGCTCAGACCCTCCAACCCTGGCAACATTCTTGTAAATCTTTTCTGAACCCTTTCAAGTTTCACAACATCTTTCCGACAGGAAGGAGACCAGAATTGCATGCAATATTCCAACAGTGGCCTAACCAATGTCCTGTACAGCCGCAACATGACCTCCCAACTCCTGTACTCAATACTCTGACCAATAAAGGAAAACATACCAAAAGCCTTCTTCACTATCCTATCTACCTGCAATCCACTTTCAAGGAGCTATGACCCTGCACTCCAAGGTCTCTTTGTTCAGCAACACTCCCTAGGACCTTACCATTAAGTGTATAAGATTTGCTTTCTCAAAATGCAGCACCTCGCATTTATCTGAATTAAACTCCATCTGCCACTTCTTAGCCCATTGGCCCATCTGGTCCAGATTCTATTGTAATCTGAGGTAACCCTCTTCGCTGTCCACTACACCTCCAATTTTGGTGTCATCTGCAAACTTACTAACTGTACCTCTTATGCTCGCATCCAAATCATTTACGTAAATGACAAAAAGTAGAGGGCGCAGCACCAAAACTTGTGGCACTCCACTGGTCACAGGCCTCCAGTCTGAAAACCAACCCTCCACAACCACCCTCTGTCTTCTATCTTTGAGCCAGTTCTGTATCCAAATGGCGAGTTCTCCCTGTATTCCATGAGATCTAACCTTGCTAATCAGTCTCCCATGGGGAACCTTGTCAAACATCTTACTGAAGTCCATATAGATCACATCTACTGCTCTGTCCTCATCAATCTTCTTTGTTACTTCTTCAAAAAACTCAATCAACATTGTGAAACATGATTTCCCACGCACAAAGTGGATAACTGAACTGGTCCACACCCCGAACAACTTCTCTTTCCAATCCTCCCACTTCCTCCAAACCAAAGGAGTAGCCATGGGCACCCGCGTGGGCCCCAGCTATGCCTGCCTCTTCGTAGGATATGTGGAACAATCCATCTTCCACAGCTACACTGGCACCACCCCCCACCTTTTCCTCCGCTACATCGATGACTGTATCGGCGCTGCCTCGTGCTCCCACGAGGAGGTTGAACAGTTCATCCACTTTACCAACACCTTCCACCCTGACCTCAAATTTACCTGGACCGTCTCAGACTCCTCCCTCCCCTTCTATCTCGGGGACCTCTCCATTTCTATCTCGGGCGACCGAATCAACACGGACATTTACTATAAACCGACCGACTCTCACAGCTACCTGGACTACACCTCCTCCCACCCTGCCCCCTGTAAAAATGCCATCCCATATTCCCAATTCCTTCGTCTCCGCCGCATCTGCTCCCAGGAGGACCAGTTCCAATACCGTACAACCCAGATGGCCTCCTTCTTCAAAGACCACAATTTCCCCCCAGACGTAATCGACGATGCCCTCCACTGCATCTCTTCCACTTCCCGCTCCTCCGCCCTTGAGCCCCGTCCCTCCAATCGCCACCAGGACAGAACCCCACTGGTCCTCACCTACCACCCCACCAACCTCCTTATACATCGTATCATCCGTTGTCATTTCTGCCACTTCCAAACAGACCCCACCACCAGGGATATATTTCCTTCCCCTCCCCTATCAGCGTTCCAAAAAGACCATTCCCTCTGTGACTCCCTCGTCAGGTCCACACCCCCCACCAACCCAACCTCTACTCCTGGCACCTTTCCCTGCAACCGCAAGAAATGCAAAACTTGCGCCCACACCTCCCCCCTTACTTCCCTCCAAGGCCCCAAGGGACACTTCCATATCCACCACAAATTCACCTGCACCTCCACACACATCATTTACTGCATCTGCTGCACCCGATGTGGCCTCCTCTATATTGGGGAGACAGGCCGCCTACTTGCAGAACGTTTCAGAGAACACCTCTGGGACACCCGGACCAACCAACCCAACCACCCCATGGCTCAACACCTTTTATTCCTGATGAAGGGCTTTTGCCCGAAACGTCGATTTCGAAGCTTCTCGGATGCTGCCTGAACTGCTGTGCTCTTCCAGCACCACTAATCCAGAAACTTTAACTCCCCCTCCCACTCCACCAAGGACATGCAGGTCCTTGGACTCCTCCATCGCCAGACCATAGCAACACAACTGCTGGAAGAAGAGCACCTCATCTTCCGCCTAGGAACCCTCCAACCACAAGGGATGAACTCAGATTTCTCCAGTTTCCTCATTTCCCCTCCCCCCACCTTGTCTCAGTCCCAACCCTCGAACTCAGCACCACCTTCCTAACCTGCAATCTTCTTCCTGACCTCTCTGCCCCCACCCCCACTCCGGCCTATCACCCTCACCTTAACCTCCTTCCAGCTATCGCATTTCCAACGCCCCTCCCCCAAGTCCCTCCTCCCTACCTTTTATCTTAGCCTGCAAGGCACACTTTCCTCATTCCTGAAGAAGGGCTCATGCCTGAAACGTCGATTCTCCTGCTCCTTGGATGCTGCCTGACCTACTGCACTTTTCCAGCAACACATTTTCAGCTCTGATCTCCAACATCTGCAGTCCTCACTTTCTCCTCGGGAATCCTGAGGGACAGGATGTACATGAATTTGGAAAGGCAAGGACTGATTCGGGATAGTCAACATGGCTTTGTGCGTGGGAAATCATGTTTCACAATGTTGATTGAGTTTGTTGAAGAAGTAACGAAGAAGATTGATGAGGGCAGAGCAGTAGATGTGATCTATATGGACTTCAGTAAGGTGTTTGACAAGGTTCCCCATGGGAGACTGATTAGCAAGGTTAGATCTCATGGAATACAGGGAGAACTAGACATTTGGATACAGAACTGGCTCAAAGGTAGAAGACAGAGGGTGATGGTGGAGGGTTGTTTTTCAGACTGGAGGCCTGTGACCAGTGGAGTGCCACAAGTTTTGGTGCTGCGCCCTCTACTTTTTGTCATTTACATAAATGATTTGGATGCGAGCATAAGAGGTACAGTTAGTAAGTTTGCAGATGACACCAAAATTGGAGGTGTAGTGGACAGCAAAGAGGGTCACCTCAGATTACAACAGAATCTGGACCAGATGGGCCAATGGGCTCAGAAGTGGCAGGTGATGTCCACCACCGAGGTCAGGCTCACCGGTCTATGGTTCCCTGGCTTGTCTTTACCACCCTTCTTAAACAGTGGCACCATGTTTGCCAACCTCCAGTCTTCCAGCACCTCACCTGTGACTATCGATGATATAAGTATCTCAGCAAGAGTTGAAACTTTATTGCTGGAACAGCACAGCAGGTCAGGCAGCATCCAGGGAACAGGAGATTCGACGTTTCGGGCACAGGCCCTTCTTCAGGAATGAGCAGAGAGTGTTCAGCAGGAGAAGATAAAAGGTAGGGAGGAGGGACTTGGAGGAGGGGCGTTGGAAATGTGATAGGTGGAAAGAGGTCAAGGTGAGGGTGATAGGTCGGAGTAGGATGGAGGCGGAGAGGTCAAGAAGAAGACTGCAGGTCAGGAAGGCGGTGCCGGGCTGGAGGGATCCGGCTGAGACAAGGTGGGGGGAGGGGGGATGAAGAAACTGGTGAAGTCCAAGTTCATCCCCTGCGGTTGGAGGGTTCCCAGTCGGAAGATAAGACGCTCCTCCTCCGACCGTCGGGTTGTTGTGGTTTGGCGGTGGATGAGTCCAATGACCTGCATATCCTCGGTGGAGTGGGAGGGGGAGTTGAAATGCTGTGCTACAGGTTGGTTGGGTTGGTTCGTCCGGGTGGCCCAGAGGTGCTCTCTGAATCGCTCCGCAAGTAGGCGGCCTGTCTCCCCAATATAGAGGAGGCCACACCGGCTGCAGCGGATGCAGTAGATGATGCAGTAGATGATGTACTGCATCCGCTGCAGCCGGTGTGGCCTCCTCTATATTGGGGAGACAGGCCGCCTACTTGCGGAGCGATTCAGAGAGCACCTCTGGGCCACCCGGACGAACCAACCCAACCAACCTGTAGCACAGCATTTCAACTCCCCCTCCCACTCCACCGAGGACATGCAGGTCATTGGACTCATCCACCGCCAAACCACAACAACCCGACGGTCGGAGGAGGAGCGTCTTATCTTCCGACTGGGAACCCTCCAACCGCAGGGGATGAACTTGGACTTCACCAGTTTCTTCATCCCCCCTCCCCCCACCTTGTCTCAGCCGGATCCCTCCAGCCCGGCACCGCCTTCCTGACCTGCAGTCTTCTTCTTGACCTCTCCGCCTCCATCCTACTCCGACCTATCACCCTCACCTTGACCTCTTTCCACCTATCACATTTCCAACGCCCCTCCTCCAAGTCCCTCCTCCCTACCTTTTATCTTCTCCTGCTGAACACTCTCTGCTCATTCCTGAAGAAGGGCCTGTGCCCGAAACGTCGAATCTCCTGTTCCCTGGATGCTGCCTGACCTGCTGTGCTGTTCCAGCAATAAAGTTTCAATTTTGATCTCCAGCATCTGCAGACCTCACTTTCTCCTCTCAGCAAGAGGCCCAGCAATCACTTCTCTAGCTTCCCACAGAGTTCTCGGGTACACCTGGTCCTGGGGATTTATCCACTTTTATCCGTTTCAAAACATCCAGCACTTCCTCCTCTGTAATCTGGACATTTTGCAACATGTCACCATCTATTTCCCTACAGTCTATATCTTCCATATCCTTGTCCACAGTAAATACTGATGCAAAATATTCATTTAGTATCTCCCCCATTTTTTGTGGCTCCACACAAAGGCCACCTTGCTGATCTTTAAGGGGCCTATTCTCTCCCTAGTTACCCTTTTGTCCTTAATAGGGTATCATATCCAGTTTTAATCTGTAGCTGGGTTCGGGTACCATGCTCAATATTACTGTGTATCTAGGTTAGGGTATCATTTCCATTATTACTCTGTTGCTGTGTTAGGGTACCATTATCATTATTACTGTGTAGCTGGGTTGAGGTACTATATCCGTTATTTCTCTGTAGCTGTGTTTGAACATTATATGTGTTATTATGATTAAGATGTGTTATGTTAATATCCACATTACTATTCTGTAGTTCTGTTCGGTTATCGTTATGCCTATGTGGGTATGTTGAATTACTATGTAACGGATTACTCTGCACTTGTATGAGGTTATTATATACATTATTAAGCTGTAGCTGTTTTAGGTTGTAATTAACATTTTTACTGTGGTTATTATGTACACTATTAGTCTGTAGCAGTGCTTGCTCCTTATGGACATTGTTATTCTTTTAATATGTTATAAATCTTTTTCTTCTGTAGATGTACTCTGTTACTATATACATGATTACTGTGTGGGTATCTCGGGTTATTAAGTTGATTATGAATCTCTAGGTGTGTTCTGTTATTATCAACATTATTTGAAGGTGTGTGTACATTATTATTCTGCAAGGTTGTATCTTATATACATTATTCCTCTGTCACTTGTTAGTTATTGTATCCATTACTACTCCATACAACTAGAAGATCCTTTATCTGAAAAGCTCGGGACCAGCTGTTTTTTTCGGAATTCGGAATTTTTCAGTTTTCAGAATGTGACAGTTTAATGGTGAAATTTTTTAAAAAATCTTACCAGAGAAGCAGACTTCTAACTAAGAAAGTGCTTGGCTACGTCCCCCCACGTCGTATCTGAATGACACACATGGAGTGGGTGTCAACCTGGGGTTAACTGTTTGCTCGCCAAACAGCCTTGTTAATGAGTAAAAAACTTCACAAAAAAACCTTCAGACTTCAGAGCTTTTCGGTTTTTGCATGTTCAGATGAAGGATCGTCTACCTGTAGCTATGTTGGGGTACTACATACATTATTACTCTGTAGGTGCAGCAGGTTAATATGTATATTCTAATGTTTTAGAAGCTTTGGGTTATTCCATACATTATTTGTCAGTAACTGTATTAGTTATTTTATACCTTATTATTCAGTGGCTATGTTGGGATATTCTGAACATTATTCCTCTGTAGAAGCAGTGGGTTAATACAGGTCATTCTGCTATAACGTACATTTTGTCAACACAAATTCACTGTAACACAATTGACGAAAGGGGATGCTGTATCTAAAGGGTGAACTTTTTAAACCGGTGTTGGCTATAGTGTGATTGCATCACCAACACTTTGTTATTTGTACCGTGGAATTCTTGTAAAGCATGTGCTCACACAGGAACACGACTATCACACTATCAAAGAAATGACTGTACGTGCGTTATTTCTCTGTATATGCAGTAGTTTAATATGTATGTTATTACACTGCAGACGCTTTAGGTTATCTTATACATTACTATGCTGTAGTAGCTTTAGGTTATTATATACATTATTTCTTAGTAGCTCTTTTAGTTATTGCATACATTATTATTCAGTGGCTATGTTGGGATATTCTGAGCATTATTCCTCCATAGGAGTAGTAGGTTAATATGTATGTTGTTCCTCTGTAGGTGCAATAGATTAATATGTACATTATTACTCTGCAGGTATGGTAGATTAATATGTAGATTATTACTTTGTAGGTGTGGTAGTTTAATGTGTACATTATTACTCTGTAGGTGAATTTGGTTTTTGATGTAAATTATTACCCTGTAGGTTATTATGTATATTTTTACTCTGGAGCGATCTTTGGTTATTTTATGCATTATTACTCTGTAGCAATGTTAAATGATTATTTACACTATTACTCTGTAGTTGTGCAGTTAGTATTTACGCATTACTCTGTAGGTATAATGTATGTTATTATGCTGTAGCTGGCTTAGATGATGATGTACATTACTCAGTATGTGTATTAGGTTATTGTGTAAATTATTACTCTGCATTTCATTTGTTTTTGTAGCTCTGTGAAGGTTTCATGTTAACATAGTTTCACAGAACCTGGGAATTATTATGACACAGAAATAGGCCATTCAGCCCAATGTGACTCCACTGTCTCTGCCAATATGAATCCTGACATTGTGCCGATCTCCCGTTTTTTTGCCTGTATGCTTGTACATAATTTCTATCTAAATAATCATCTAATGCCTTCTTGTATGTCTCAATTGAAATTTCCTCTCCCGTATTTCAATGCATGCTGGCTGTTGATGCAGTTTACTCAATGCACCCACTTAGAAGATTGCTTTGGCCTGACAAACTGAGCTTGGGAGCAAAAATGGCAATACATCTATGACATAGTTGGTAGAAAGGTGTCACACTCCCCAACTTGCAAGAGGTTACGGCCAAGATTCAACACTGGCATGCAGTTCAATGTCATGTTTCTGGGAAATATGACCAAGTGTTGTGTAAATATAATCCTGCCTTTCTTAAAGTCACACTAAACAATGCTGAAGTTTACTTACTGATTGTGCTCAGCTGAGTGATATTCCGGGAGATCTCTGCAATCGTTACACTCATTTCTGTCCTGTTCCTGGAACGCTCCAAAATGGTTCCTTTTTCTTCAGACTGATTCTTTGCTGAATTACCGCTTGTTACATTCAGATCCTTCTCAATCCTGGATCTGTCTTCACTGGTTCTATTCCATTGAACTGCTCTGCCCTCCATCTCCTCATTCACTGTCTCCAGTTTCTTCGCAGCCCTTGAAATGTCACCAATGGATCCATTCAGTACATTCCAATTTCTGAAGCTCTCTATACTGGTGCCATTCCATTTAGACATGTTCCTGGAAACTTCTCCATTGATTGTATTCAACTCATTCCTTGTAAATTTTTCACTGATTTCTTCCAGGTCAGTTTTGGCCAGCTCTCCTCTGGCTGCACTGAGTTCATTCCCAGACCTGGAGGTATTTCCATGAATTACATTAACTTTAGACACATTGCTAGATTTCTTCCCACTGGTTGCTGTCACTTCATTCCCATTTTTTGTAATTGCTCCATGAGCTGCATTTCGTTCATTTCCAGATATTTTATCATTGGATACATTCAGCACATTATCATTCATACTTATTTCACCAATGATTCTAGTCTCTTTAGACACAGTCCCAGAGGTTTCTCTACTGGCAACATTTGTCTCATTCCCAATCCCGGAGATCTCCGCACTGGCAACATTAGTCTCATTCCTAGTCCCGGAGATTTCTCCACTGGCAACATTAGTCTCATTCCCAGTCCCGGAGATCTCCGCACTGGCAATATTTGTCTCATTCCCAATCCTGGAGATCTCCGGACTGGCAACATTAGTCTCATTCCCAGTCCCGGAGATTCCTTCACTGGCAACATTAGTCTCATTCCCAATCCCGGAGATCTCCGCACTGGCAACATTAATCTCATTCCCAGTCCCGGAGATTCCTCCACTGGCAACATTAGTCTCATTCCCAATCCTGGAGATCTCCGCACTGGCAACATTAGTCTCATTCCCAGTCCCGGAGATTCCTCCACTGGCAACATTAGTCTCATTCCCAATCCCAGAGATCTCCGCACTGGCATCATTAATCTCATTCCCAATCCAGGAGATTTCTCTACTGGCAACATTAGTCTCATTCCCAATCCCGGAGATCTCCGCACTGGCAACATTAGTCTCATTCCCAATCCTGGAGATCTCCGCACTGGCAATATTTGTCTCATTCCCAATCCTGGAGATCTCTGCACTGGCAATATTCATCTCATTCCCAATCCCGGAGATCTCCGCACTGACAACATTTGTCTCATTCCCAGTCCCAGAGATTTCTCTACTGGCAACATTAGTCTCATTCCCAATCCCGGAGATCTCCGCACTGGCAACATTCGTTTCATTCCCAATCCTGGAGATTTCTTTACTAGCAAGATTTGTCTCATTCCCAATCCTGGAGATCTCCGCACTGGCAACATTAGTCTCATTCCCAATCCCGGAGATCTCCGCACTGACAACATTCGTTTCATTCCCAATCCTGGAGATTTCTTTACTAGCAAGATTTGTCTCATTCCCAATCCTGGAGATCTCCGCACTGGCAACATTAGTCTCATCCCCAATCCTGGAGATTTCTCTACTGGCAACATTAGTCTCATTCCCAATCCCGGAGATCTCCGCACTGGCAACATTAGTCTCATTCCCAATCCCGGAGATCTCCGCTCTGGCAACATTTGTCTCATTCCCAGTCCCAGAGATTTCTCTACTGGCAACATTAGTCTCATTCCCAATCCTGGAGATCTCCGCTCTGGCAACATTTGTCTCATTCCCAGTCCCAGAGATTTCTCTACTGGCAACATTAGTCTCATTCCCAATCCTGGAGATCTCCGCTCTGGCAATATTTGTCTCATTCCCAATCCTGGAGATCTCCGCTCTGGCAACATTTGTCTCATTCCCAGTCCCAGAGATTTCTCTACTGGCAACATTAGTCTCATTCCCAATCCCGGAGATCTCCGCACTGGCAACATTCGTCTCATTCCCAATCCTGGAGATTTCTTTACTAGCAAGATTTGTCTCATTCCCAATCCTGGAGATCTCTGCACTGGCAATATTTGTCTCATTCCCAGTCCCGGAGATCTCTCTGCTGGCTGATTTCAATTCACTTCCAATCCTGAAAATCTCCCCAATAGTTCCATTCCATTTGGAAACAATGCTGGGTAATGCTCCACTTGCAAAATTCAATTGATTCCCAGGCTTGGAGGGTTGTCCACGATGTCTATATCGTTTGGACATTTTCCAAGAAAGCTTTCTATTTCCTGCATTTGTGTCACTTCTAGTCTTGGAGATCTCTACATTGATTGCTTTTGGCCTGATTCCAATGCTGGATGCCCTTAGATTGGATGTATTCAGCTCATTCCCAGTTTTGGAGATCACTCCACTGGCTGCACTCAGATTGTTCCCAACGTATGAAGTCACTCTGATTACTGCATCTGATTCATTCCGAATCCTGGGAATTGCTGCACTCGTTACACTACAGTTGGACACAATCCTGTTCACCTCTCCACTTGTGAAATTCAGTTCATTCTCAGTCTTGGATATCTGTCCTCTGCTGTTATTCCATTGTGACACATTCCTGGTGACTTCTCCGCTGGATATATTTGGAACATTCCGTGATATTTCTCCACTGCTTGTGTTCAGCATATTCCTTGTCACATTTATTGCCCGACTGGTTTCTATCCATTTGGATCCAGGGATTGATGCTGTTCTGTTGGCTATTTTCAGTTCATTCCCATTGCTTGAATTGTTTGCAGTGACTGCATTTGATTCATTCACGATCCTGGAAATTTCTCGTCTGGTTCCATTCCAGTTGGACACATTGCCAGATATTACTCCAATGGGTATATTCCCAATAGACACAATTGCGGATACCTCTCCACTGGTTCCATTCCCGATAGAGACAATCCCGGATATCTCTCCAGTAGTTCCTTTCCCGATAGGAACCATCCCAGATAACTCTCTAATGGTTCCTTTCCCAATAGACACAACCCCAGATATATCTCCACCAGTTCCATTCCAGTTGGACACAATCCCGGATATTAATCCAATGGTTTCATTCCCAATAGACATAATCATGGATATCTCTCCACTGGTCCCATTCCTAATAGACACAATCCCGGATATCTCTCCGCTGGTCCCATTCCCAATAGACAAAATCCCAGATATCTCTCCGCTGGTCCCATTCCCAATAGACAAAATCCTGGATATCTCTCCACTGGTCCCATTCCCATTTGAAATAATCTCAGATATCTCTCCACTTGTTGCATTCCCAATGGATACAATCCCAGATTTCCCTTCATTGGTTCCATTCCTGTTTGACACAATCCCAGATATCTCTCTACAGGTCCCATTCCCGTCGGACACATTCCTCGATATCACCTCACTGGTTCCGTTCCTGATAGACACATTCTTGGATATATCTTCACCAGTTCCATTCCCAATAGACACATTCCTGAATATCACCTCACTGGTTCCATTCCCAATAGACACATTCCTGAATATCACTTCACCGGTTCCATTCCCAATAGACACATTCTTGGATATATCTTCACCGGTTCCATTTCCAATAGACACATTCCTCAATATCACTTCACTGGTTCCATTCCCAATAGACACATTCTTGGATATATCTTCACCGGTTCCATTCCTAATAGACACATTCCTGAATATCACTTCACCGGTTCCATTCCCAATAGACACATTCCTGAATATCACTTCACTGGTTCCATTCCCAATAGATGCATTGCTCAATATGTCTCCACTCGTTCTATTCCAGTTGGTAAAATTCCCAGATATTTCTCCATTGGTTCCATTCCTGATAGACACAATACCGGATAACTCTCTACTGACTGCAATTAGCTCATTCCTAGTTTTGAACTGGCCACCTCCATTTGCATTTAATTCATTCTCATTTCTAATAATCTTATTAATGGTTTCATTTTGTTTCAGCTCATTTCCAAGTACTTGTTCATTGCTTAATATCAGGTCACTCCCATTCCTGGGATCATCCATGTTGATTCTATTTTGTTCAGACACATTCCAGGAAAACTGTCCAGTAACAGCTTGCAGCTCATTCTCAGTCCTGGTTTTCTCTCCAATGGTTTTATTCTGTCTGGACACATGACCAGAGATCTCTGATTCATTCCCAATCCCGGATTTCTCTCCAGTAGCTACATTCCAGTTGTACACATTCCCGGCTTGTTGTCTAGTTCCATTGCAGTTCGACACGGTGGTGGACAGTTCACCTCTGCCTGCATCCAGCTCATTCCCATTCCTCAATTTTTCTTCACCGGTTCCATTCATTCCAGTTCTAATTCTGGAGACACCTTCATTGGTTACAATCAGCTGGGTTCCATTCCCACTGATGTCTCCCCACACTTTACAGAAATAGACCCCAGTGTCATTGGGCTGCACGTTTGTGATGGTCAGAATGAAGCTGTTATTGGAGGGCTCTCTGGAAGACTGGAACCGCTCAGTGAATCCTGGGCTCCATTGTGTGAAGTTCCTCACATCATCTGTTAAAACCCACTCCGTGCTGTTCTCTTGTTGTTCCCGGTACCAGTGAACATCAGTGCGTGTCACTGCGGCGTTCATCACGGTGCACTGTAACCGGGCAGTGTGACCCTCAGTGACACGTTCCAGGATCGGAGACTGGTAAATGACTGGGGCGTTTGCACCTTTAAGAGAAAACATGTGAACAAATTAAAACCAGGTTTAGTGTCTTCACTGTTTTCTGTCAAACTAAATCTGACAATGTTTTACACATAGATTTATTAAAGTGAAGTCCATCAAGTCTCTGCAACCTCTGCATCAGTTCCATTCCTCCTGTCTGTTCATGTAGTCCTGAAAGTTGACGGCCCTCATGCCTATCCAGCATTCTTTCAAATCATAAGTCTATAAAAGATAGGAGCTGAACAAGGCCACTCAGCCCATTCAATCTACTCTGCCAATCAGTCAGATTGTGGCTGATCCTCAACTCCACTTGTCTGCCTTTTCCCTATAACTCTCAATTCCCTTCCTTTAAAGCTCTGTCTCTCTCAGCCTTGTATAGATCTTATTACCCAGCCTTGACAGCCTTCTTTGTGAAGGATTCCACAGATTCACCAACTGTCTGAGAGAAGAATTTCCTCCTCATCTCTGTCTTAAATGGGTGACCCTTATTCTGAGGAGAAAGTGAGGACTGCAGATGCTGGAGATCAGAGCTGAAAATGTGTTGCTGGAAAAGCGCAGCAGGTCAGTCAGCATCCAAGGGGCAGGAGAATCGACGTTTCGGGCATGAGCCCTTCTTCAGACACACTTTCCTCATTCCTGAAGAAGTGCTCATGCCCGAAACGTCGATTCTCCTGCTCCTTGGATGCTGCCTGACCTGCTGCGCTTTTCCAGCAACACACTTTCAGCTCTGACCCCTATTCTGAGTTTCTGCTCTCCAGCCTCAGACTCTCCCACAAGGGGAACAATCTCTCTGCATTGACCTTGTCAAGTCCCCTTGAGGACCTAAAAATCTGGATTTAGGCTGTTGTCAGGAGCAACCATTTAATGCATGCTTTTATTAACCACAAAATGGCTTCTTAATGCAAGTAACAAGATGGCTTCAAGGAGCAATGGTATCTAACTCTGCTGAAAACTGCATTCCTGAACTAATTGAAAGAGATTAGCAAACAATGCCCTGTTCATAGTATGAATTAACTAAGTAAGATATGACATTATTAAAGTATCCTAAATTAACCGTGGAAACCAGGTGTCCTGGAGATAAAGACGTGCAAAACAAGTCAGTTCCCAGGAAATATCATTGGTTTAACTTTATGTCTATTTATCATTTTATTTCATTTTATTGGATTAATTTTGCAGTTAAGGCTGTTCTGGTTGTTAAGAGACTTATAAAAGTTGCTTGTGTTTAAGTTAAGACATAGCAGCTTTTTCAGAGTACTCAGAGGTGCTTAACCCGGGTGTTGCTGGATAACCTATGCCTGGCGTCATAATAAATTGTTGAATCAGACCGAGCTGCTAGTGTTTATTTGACCAATCAGGGAACCAAGGGGCCTCTCCCAGGGTTCCAGACTTACACCCTCAGAATCTTTTATGTTTCAGTAAAGTTGTCTCTCATTCTTCTATATTCTAATGAGTACAGGCCCAATGAATGTAACCTCTTCTCATAAAGCAGTCCCTCCATACCAGGTTCAGCCCAGTGATCCTGCTCCAGACTACGCTGATGTCAATATATCATTCCCTAGATAAGGGGCCAGAAACTTCACAATATTCCAGCTATAGTCCAGTGAGTACCTTGCAGAGTTTT
The DNA here is from genome assembly GCF_037043375.1 of Chiloscyllium plagiosum. Taxonomy (NCBI): domain Eukaryota; kingdom Metazoa; phylum Chordata; class Chondrichthyes; order Orectolobiformes; family Hemiscylliidae; genus Chiloscyllium; species Chiloscyllium plagiosum. The sequence continues at coordinate 3,932,948 of NW_028270148.1, forward strand.
AGCAAAACCTCCCTACTTTTATATTCCATTCATTTTGAAATAAAGGACAGCTGCCATTTTTCCTCCCCGCAACCTACAGAACATGGATGCCAGCTTTTTTATGATTCGTGGATGAGGACTCTCAAATCCCACTGTTCTGTAGCTTTCTGCAGTTTTTCTCCATTCATATAATCTTCATTTCCCCTATTCCTGCCAAAGTTCCCCACATTATATCCTATTTGGCTGGTTTGTACCCAATCACTTAACATGTCTTTTTCTTTTATTCACTTGTGAGACACGGCAAATTTTTATTGCCTGTCCCTATTTGCCCCTTGTCTATTTGCCTCCAGCCAAGATGTGGGGGTGCCAGTATTGGACTGGGCTAGACAAGTTCAGAAGTCACATGACCCCAGATTATAGTCCGACAGATTTATCTGAGATCACAAGCTTTTGGAGCGCTGCCCCTTCATCAGGTGAAGCCACTTAACCTGAAAGCTTGTGATTTCAAATAAACCTATTGGACTATAACCTGGTGTCGTATGACTTCTGACTTCCTCCAGCCAAATGTTTGATAGGTTTCAGGTCATTATCAAACACTGTGTAAAATTGCTCTCACTCATATCTCCCTCTGTGCCTCTTGCTCAAAATCACAAGCAAATCCTGTGCGGCAGAGGTTTCCCTCTCTATCTTTTTCAGACCCATCATGATTTTACACTGCCGTGGTTCTGTTTGCTGAGCTGGAAGTTTTTGTTGCAAACGTTTCGTCCCCTGTCTAGGTGACATCCTCAGTGCTTGGGAGCCTCCTGTGAAGCACTTCTGTGGTGTTTTCTCTGGCATTTGTAGTGGCCTGTCCCTGCCGCTTCCGGTTGTCAGTTTCAGCTGTCCGCTGTAGTGGCCGGTATATTGGGTCCAGGTCGATGTGTTTGTTGATGGAGTTTGTGGATGAGTGCCATGCTTCTAGGAATTCCCTGGCTGTTCTTTGTTTCGCTTGCCCTATAATGGTAGTGTTGTCCCAGTCGAATTCATGTTGCTTGTCGTCTGCGTGTGTGGCTACTAGGGATAGCTGGTCGTGTCGTTTCGTGGCTAGTTGATGAAACTGACAACCGGAAGCGGCAGGGACAGGCCACTATAAATGCCGGAGGGAACACCACAGAAGCGCTTCACAGGAGGCTCCCAAGCACTGAGGATGTCACCTAGACAGGGGACGAAACGTTTGCAACAAAAACTTCCAGCTCGGAGAACAGAACCACAGCAACGAGCACCCGAGCTACAAATCTTCTCACAAACTTTGAATGATTTTACACTCTTCAATATTCTTTCATGTGAGGAAGATATGCCCAGTTTCAGTAACCTCATCAGCAGCTTGATCCCGTGTCTAACCTGCTGATACCACAACAGAATCAGGTGTAGTTCGACAGCACAATACATTCCTGAACTGACAGTGCATCATCATGGCTCTCAAAAATGCAACCATCTTCTTGAACCTGCAGTCCATGTGCTGTGGGTAGACCCACTAGGTGCAGAGAACAATGTCAGCAAAACCAAGGAACGTATTATTGACTGTCAGTAGGATGTTACCCATGCCCACTACACATTAACAGCACACAGGTGAAATGAGTGGAGAGTGTCAAGCTCCTGGGAATGGTCATCCACAACAAGCTTTCTTGGACTCTACATGTGGACGCACTGGTTACAAAGGCCCAGCAACGTCTCTTCTTCCTCAGGCAGCTGAAGAAATTTGGCATGATGGCAAATACCCTTACCAACTTTTATAGGTGCATCATTGAGAGCATTCTGTCTGGATGTAACACTACCTGGTATGGTAACTGTACCATTCAAGATCAGAGACGGTTACAGAGAGTGGTGAACTCGGCCCAGACAATCACAAAGGCCAACTTCCCATCTATAGAATCCATCTCCCAGGCCCGCTGTCAAGGAAAGGCCGCCAGCATTCTCAAAGATCCATCCCACCCCGGCAATGTTTTTCTACAACCCCTACCATCAGGGAGAAGGTACAGAAGCCTGAACACACGCACCAGCCGGTTTCGAAACAGTTTCTACCCTACTGTTGTTAGAATACTGAATGGACTCACAGACTCTTAACATTCACCTGTACCTGTGTTTTGGTTTTTGCCGCTGTTTACCTATTATTTACCTTTCTATGTGACTTAACTCTGTAATCTGCCTGTATTGCTCACAAGACAAAGCTTTCACTGTGCCTCGGTACACGTGACAATAAATTCAATTCTATTCAATGCCCCTTGGGGAGGGAATGCGAGGATTCTGACCCAGTGACACTGAAGGAGCTGCAATATATTTCCAAGTCAGGATGGTGTGCAGCTTGGAGGGGAACTTGCAGGGGGTGGTATTCCCATGTATCTGGTGCCCTTGTCCTTCCAGATGGAAGTGGTTGTGGATTTGGAAGGTGCTGTCTGAGAATCTTTGGTGAATTTTTGGGCTGCATCTTGTGGATAGTAAACAGTGCTGCTACTGAGTGTCAGTGGTGGAGGGAGGGGAATGCTGAAGGTGGTGGTTCTGAAGACATCCAAAAAAGGTAAAACAGCTGGCTATTTGGCACATTGAATCTGCTCAGCCACTCAATACGATGCTGCCTGCTTTGGGAGAGGATAGCACACTTACTCCTTCCTCTCAAACAGACAATTATTGCTTCAAGTTCATCTTGAAACACAATCTATGCTGAGACTTTGAGGGTACTGAGGGATTGCTGCACTACTGGAGACAACATCTCTCAGATATGATGTTAAACCAGGGTCAGGTTTGCTCTTATACTTTGAGTCAAATATCCTTTAATTTTATTTGAAGCAGAGCAGGAGGCCAGTTCTCTTACTCAATGTTTATCATTATTAGCATTATTAAACCAGATTCTTTTGCTACTCTGGGATCTCACTGTACACAAATTGAGTTTGTGTTTCTGATGGAACAAAGCTTACATTTCACTGGACCATTCTAAAGGCTGTGAAAAGTGCCCATTGGTTCAACTTTTATGTCTTAGAGACCTGGAACAATTAGGGTGTTATCTTTGATCTGGGACTTAGTGTGTGATCAGGATTCTGTGCAGGGGATAGTTATAACAGAGTGCCATCTGCTAAAAGCCCTCAACCCTCTCTCCTGTCAGAGTAACCCAGTGAGAACTCCCTTCCTTCCACTACTGTTGCTTGCAACTATATTATTGTTTACCACTTTCTTAAAAAATTCAGTATTCTAGAGACAATCAATAGTTTTTATTGGCTAGACCAAAGAGAAGATTATCGTCCACTGGCTGATGTGTTTGTACCTATGATCTTGTCCTGAATCACTTTGCCAGGAATCAGACTGGGATCCCCTCTCTATTAGTTACTGCCCAGGGATTAATCTCCAGCTTCCAAATGAATCTAGTGTCTTTGAGCTGTCTTCATTTGAGATATCGCTGACCTTCAGGATTGAGCCCTCAGCAATTGGTTCGGGTTGTTTTTTCTGAACTGATAATGCTCATCTTATCATACAGTTGGCTCTCAGTGTGTGCAGTGCCCAATGAAAAGGACTTGGGTGTGTGGGGAGGAGCAAGGGAGATCATGGGTGTTAACAGGAGGGAACCCAGCAGTACATTGACTAACACATTGGCGGAATGAGACTTGGTCAAGTCCTCTGTTTGGAAGGTGAATTTGAGTGTGGGATGGGGCCTGTTGAGGTATCAAGAGTATGGTGCTGGAAATGCTCAGCAGGCCAGGCAACATCCAAGGAGCAGGAGAATCGATGTTTCAGGCATAAGCCCTTCATCAGGAAGGCTTACAAAAGGCTGGTGAAGAGTTTATGCCTGAAACGTCGATTCTCCTGCTCCTCAGATGCTGCCTGATCTGCTGTGCTTTTCTAGCACCACACTCTCGAGTCTGACTCTCCAGCATCTGCAGTCCTCACTTTCGCCTGTTGAGGTGTGTAAAGATTTTCTGGCATTGCAGGTATACATTCAAGTATCACCAATGTTTTGGGAATATGCAAGGAATAGGAGGGCTGGGGTCAAACTGCCATTCCCAGTCAGAATCATCACTAGGTGTTCGCAAGAGGGGATCCCAAAGCAACACATACATTAAAACTGAACATGTTGGCTGCCAATATAATTATCCCAGTGTTATCTAACAGATTGCCAGTGCAGTGGGTGTGAATATTATCTGAAATGTTCTTACTGGTCACATTTAGTTGAGTTCCTGTTCCATATACCGATCCCCACACACTGCAGATGTATGTGCCAGTGTCACTGGGCTGCACAGTGCTGATGGTCAGGACGAAGCTGTTACTGGTGAGGTCTCTGGATGGTTGGATATGGTCAGCCACTCGGTGAGACCTGGTGATGTAGTTATAGACGGAGTGAGTCAGCAGCCAGCGCCTCTGGTTTCCCCGTATCTGCCGTTCCCAGTATACAGTAGTGTCACCCACACTGTGGCCGTCCATGGTGCACTGCATCTGTGCTGTCATTCCCTCTTTGACCTGCATCACTTCTGGATGCTGAAGGAGGAGTGGAATTGTCTTAAATTCTGCCAATAGGAAAATAGTTGACAACCAGTTAAATTGCCTCACTCTTTAACATGATCCTTCTATAACTGGTTTCTGGTGGCTCTGTCACCACACTGGTCAAAGTGGGAGGACGTTCATGTCACACAGCATTGACGAGATGGGCAGAACGGCCTTTTCTGTGCCGTACGTTCAAAGCAATCTGACAGCGTAAACACCGGTTGGAGATGAAGCTCCTATCCAGGGCGGATCAACATGAGTTTATCTCGCGATTTCTGAATTCATTGGGAATGAAAGGACAGCTGGTGAGATGTTAACTCATTCCTAGTGCCATCCTTCAGTCTACAGGCTCTGTCTGAAATCTATCCTATTGAAGGCTGAGATTGATAGTTCTTGATCGATCGGGAAATCAGGTGTTATGGGGAAAGGGCAGGAAAGTGGATACGAGGAATGTTGGATCAGCTGCGATCCTACTGGATGGTGGAGCGGGCTTGAGGGAGCAAAAGGTCTATTTCTTGTTATCTTCTTTCACCAAACTGCTCAGAACCAAATGATGCCATGGGGACCCTGGTTAGGAATTTGGACAGAGCCTGGGGCTGACAGCAGGTTTCGAGGCGATTTAAGGATGAATTGTATCACACTGAGGCCGGGGGTGTACCTGAAAGGATGTGGGGATGGGGCCCATCACAATATTGAAGGAGTGCTTAATAAGCCAATCAGCTAAAGAACCACAACATACAAGGCTACAAATCGGCTCGGAATACATGGGACAAGTTAAAAGAGTCACCGAGCACGAAACATAACCAGAGATAAATGTTTTTGTGCAGAAAATGCTGAATGATTATTGGTGGGAACTGGTGGAATATTTGTTTATATCATGTCAGTTATTTGCAGTTGGGATTCATCAGAATAACAAAATTAGAAAGTGGAGTTGGAATATAAGAGGAGGCAACTGGAAGCCTGGACTCAAGTTGGGAATGTGAGTATTTTCGGTGCGGAAAGGAACTTATTAACTTCAGTGTTGGTTGTGAGTGTAACATTTAATCGTTAATAAATAGCAGGCTTTGTGACAATGTGACTAAGAATTCAAATTCTGACATAAACAGGTGACTGCAAAATATTGCAGTTATTGAAAACGTAGGAGATTCTCAGTAGGCCAGGAGGTAGCTGTGACAGGCAGAGACCACATTGGGTCAGACTGAGACTCCACACCCACTGACACCCACCCCCTCACCCTGACACACCCAGCCCCTCACCCTGACACACCCAGCCCCTCACCCTGACACACCCACCCCCTCGCCCTGACACACCCACCCCCTCACCCTAACAGCCAGCCCCTCACCCTGACACACCCACCCCTTCACCCTGACACACCCACCCCCTCGCCCTGACACACCCAGCCCCTCACCCTGACGCACCCAGCCCCTCACCCTGACACACCCACCTCCTCACCCTGACATACCCACCCCCTCACCCTGACACACCCACCCCCTCGCCCTGACACACCCAGCCTTCACCCTGACACACCCAGCCCCTCACCCTGACACACCCACCCCCTCGCCCTGACACACCCAGCCCCTCACCCTGACACACCCAGCCCCTCACCCTGACACACCCACCCCCTCACCCTAACAGCCAGCCCCTCACCCTGACACACCCACCCCCTCACCCTGACACACCCAGCCCCTCACCCTGACACACCTACCCCCTCGCCCTGACACACCCAGCCCCTCACCCTGACACACCCACCCCCTCACCCTGACACACCCACCCCCTCACCCTAACAGCCAGCCCCTCACCCTGACACACCCACCCCCTCACCCTGACACACCCACCCCCTCACCCTAACAGCCAGCCCCTCACCCTGACACACCCAGACCCTCACCCTAACACCCAGACCCTCACCCTGACACACCCACCCCCTCACCCTGACACAGCCAGCCCCTCACCCTGACACACCCACCCCCTCACCCTGATACACCCACCCCCTCACCCTGATACACCCACCCCCTCACCCTAACACCCAGCCCCTCACCCTGACACACCCAACCCCTCATCCTGACACAGCCAGCCCCTCACCCTGACACACCAACCCCCTCACCCTGACACACCCACCCCCTCACCCTAACACACCCACCCCCTCACCCTAACACCCAGCCCCTCACCCTGACACACCCACCCCCTCACACTGACCCCCAACTCCCTCACCTTGACACACCCACCCCCTTACCTTGACCCCCAACTCTCTCACCCTGACACACCCACCCCCTCACCCTGACCCCCAACTCTCTCACCCTGACACCCACCCCCTCAACCTCACCCCACACCCTCACATGCCTGACCCCCACCCCCCTCACCCACTTGACCCCGAGCCCCCCATCCCCTCACCCACCTTGACCCCACCGCCTCACCCACATGACCCCCATCGCCCTCACCCATCTGATCCCCCATCAGCTTTACCCACCTCATGTAACACTCCCACTCCACCTCACCCTGCCCTCCCTTCTCCCTCACCATCTCCATCATGCTGCCCCCACTCCCTCTCACCGAGCTGTCCCCCTACCCCCTTACCCACCTGCACCCTCCCAGCTCCCCTTCACCCACCTGCCTCCAACTACCCAGCATTCTCACACACTTGCCGACACACCATCCCTCTCCCTCTCACTCCGGCTTCGCAAAGTGCTACTGGGTAACGAGGGAATCAAGGGTAATGGGTAGAAAGCAAGAGAATGGGGTTGAGAAACTTACCAGCCATGATTGAATGGTGGGCTCAATGGGCTGAATTGCCTAATTTCTGCTCCTACATCGCATGGTCTTATAGAATCTTGTCAGTCGGTGAGTGGATAGAGTTAGGAATTTTCTGCTGAGATTTCGGGTGGGGAACAGTGTGTGAATGTGTCTGCTAATGTAGGCTGTATGAGAAAGACAGAACTGAGAGTTACAGCAAACACACACAAGTCTATGGGCCAAGTGCTGGGAATTGGAATTAGAATAGCAGTTGTTTTTGACCAGTGTGGATGTGATGGGCCAAAGGGCCTTTTTTCTGACCTCGAGCCCTCTCTGTTTCTATAATACACCAATTACAGCAGCACGGTGGCTCAGTAGTTAGCACTGCTGCCTCACAGCACCAGGGACCAGGTTTGATTCCATCCTCGGGTTCACTATCTGTGTGAAGTTTACACATTCTCCCTGCATCTGCAAGGGTTTCCTCCTACAGTCCAGAGATGTGCAGGTTAGGTGGATCAGCCAAGGGAAATGTAGGGTTGCAGGAATAGGGGAGGGGATGCCCCTCAGATGGATGGTGTGGACGTGATGAACCAAATGGCCTGCTTTTACACTATAGGGATTCCATATAAAATTCGATACAAAAAGAAGATAAACATTTAATTTATATGGCATCTTTCTTACCTTCAAGGCATTCATATTAACTGTATAGCAAATAAATTAAAAACTTGGCAGTCAATTTATGCATATAAGTTGGTGACACAATAATCCGTTTTGGTGCTGTTGGCTGAGAGATGAATATCAGGCCAGATCTTATCTCACATTCAGGGTGTCAGTATCCCATTAAGGTTATCACTGGGTCATAGCATGTGGCTTGACAGAATAAAGATCTCAGAGCTGAAAATGTGTTGCTGGAAAAGCACAGCAGGTCAGGCAGCATCCAAGGAGCAGGAGAATCGACGTTTCGGGCATGAGCCCTTCTTCTTTCCTGAAATGTCCTGCTGCGCTTTTCCAGCAACACATTTTCAGCTCTGATCTCCAGCATCTGCAGTCCTCATTTTCTCCTAGAATAAAGATCTCAAACAGGTTACTGAGGGAAGCGGGAGAAGAAATAACTGCAGCATCCTTGAACACAGGTGAGGTCCTGGAGGACTGGAAAATTGCTAATATTGTCCCCTTGTTTAAGAAGGATAGCTGGGATAATCCAGGTAATTACAGACCAGTGAGCCTGACATCAGTGGTAGGAAAGCTGCTGGAAAAGTTACTGAGGGATAGGATCTGTTCCCATTTGGAAGGAAATGGGATTATCAGTGATAGGCAGCATGGTCTTGTGCAGGGAAGGTCATGTCTTACAAACCTAATAGAATTCTTTGAGGAGGTGACAAAGTTGATTGACAAGGGAAGGGCTGTAGATGGCATATACATGGACTTTAGTAAGGTGTTTGATAAGGTTCCCCATGGTAGGCTGATGGAGAAAGTGAAGTTGCATGGAGTCCAGGGTGTTCTCGCTAGGTGGATAGAGAACGGGCTGGGCAACAGGAGACACAGAGTGGTAGTGGAAGGGAGTTTCTCAAAATGGAGACCTGTGACCAGTGGTGTTCCACAGGGATCTGTGCTGGGACCATTACTGTTTGTGATATACATAAATGATCTGGAGGAAGGTATCAGTTGCCTGATTAGCAAGTTTGCAGATGACACTAAGGTTGGTGGAGTAGGAGATAGTGAAGGGGGCTGTCAGAGAATACTGCAGAATATAAACAGATTGGAGAGTTGGGCAGAGAAGTGGCAGATGGAGGTAAATCTGGGCAAATGCGAGGTGATGCATTTTGGAAGATCCAATTCCAGAGCAAAGAGTAAATGGAAAAGCCCTGAGGAATATTGATGTACAGAGAGATCTGGGTGTTCAGGTCCATTGTTCCCTGAAGGTGGCAACGCAGGTCAGTAAAGTAGTCAAGAAGGCATACAGCATGCTTTCCTTCATGGACGGGGCATTGAGGACAAGAGTTGACAGGTCATGTTACAGTTTGGTTCGGCCACATTTAGAATACTGCGTACAGTTCTGGTAGGTTTGGAGAGGGTGCAGAGGAGGTTCACCAGGACGTTGCCTGGTATGGAGGGTGCTAGCTGTGAGGAGAGGTTGAGTAGATTAGGATTATTTTCATTGGAAAGATAAGGGTTGAGGGGGGAACCTGATTGATGTCTACAAAATCATGAGACAGGGTGAATACTAAGAAGCTTATTCCCACAGTGGGGGACTCTATTACTAGGGGTCACAAGTTCAAAGTGAGAGCGGAAGGGTTCAAGGGAGATAAACGTGGAAAATTCTTTACACAGAGGGTGGTGGGTGCATGGAATGCATTGCCAGTGGAGGTGGTAGAGGTGGGCACGATAGTATCATTTAAGCTGCATCTAGACAGATACATGAATGGGCAGGGAGCAGAGAGACACAGATCTTTAGAAAATAGGTGACAGGTTTAGATAGAGGATCTGGATCAGCACAGGCTTGGAGGGCCGTAGGGCCTGTTCCTGTGCTGTAATGTTCTTGGGTCTTTGTTCCACTTTACCTCCAATCACCAGGAGCATGACACTCCATTGAAAGCATGATGCTCAGTGTCAGCTAATAGCTTAAGGTTAGCCCAAACAGTGATGTTGCTGTGAATGTGATTGTATGTCTATAATAACCAGCTGTAATAAGCATTGTTGAATCTTTCAATAGCACATTACCCATATCCTAGGTTTTTTTACAATTGAAAGATAACATAAGCACAACATATCCTCCACATCACAGGCACCGGGCAGAGTTCCCCTGCTCCTTATTGAATTATTGCCACAGCATTCTTAGCTTCCCCCTGCCAGGGTAGGCAGGAACCTTGGTTTAACACCACAGCATGTCTGGCAGTGCAGCACTCCCCCGGTTAGTACAGGGACTGGCTGGCAGTTAGTGGGAAGCACCCTCCTCTCGAATCCAGAACACTGCACGATGTAGGAGCAGGGCAAGGCCATCGAAGGATTGTTTCAAAATTACAACCAATGCACCCACTGTCTCTCTGCAGCTCCGTCTTATGGGCTGCAAGTCATTAGGGCCAGAGGACATCTCTGCCTTTAGCCCCATTAGGTCATCTGATCGTATGTCTCTAATGATGGTGATGGCACTTCGTTCAGGGGGAGGGGGAAACACTGCATTGTCCTCATCTTCTACCTTTCTGATGGGAACCAGCCTGTGCACAGCAAGATCCCACAATCAGCAATGAGAAAATGGCCAAAATATCGGTTGACACAGAAGTATCAGTCAGGGTTCTGAGAAGAGTTTGTTTCATTCAAAAGGATGGCCTCCTCCTGTACCACACTGGCGCATCAGCGTGGACTACCTGCTGAATTCTCAGGTGACATGTTCAAACCTGAGTCTTTGTGATTGGGTGGCAGCCTCATTGAGACGCAACTTACAGCCCTGGGAGCAACAGACAACATGGTTCCTGGGTGGACCTCACCTCCCCCCTCCCCCCGTGACAGTCACATAACCATGGAAGAGTTTACTACACCAGCACAAAATGTATCGAAAGTAACCAAAGGACATTTAAAAACCTTCTATTATTAGAAATTATTAGAGAGGAGCCTCTGTTTAATCACCAATGTGATGGAAGCCAGGCACTGTACTGTACTGTGTGTACTAGCCTGGATTACATTGCTAGGTTTGAAATAATTTACAATGAAACGTTAAAGATAAAAAGGAAGCTTGAGTTATTTTGAGCAAAGGGTTATTTTTAACTGTGGCTTGCAAAGTGTCACTTTCACATCTGGGTTTAATCTTTTGCTGAGTTTGTGCAGAAGCAATTGGATTAAAGGGAGTCCGTTTATCCCACACATAAACAAGAACCAAGCATTTGTCAGAGTGTGACATGAGGTTATCCACTTCAGCAGGAGGAAGAAAGGTGCAGATTATTTCTTAAACGATGAGAGATTGTGTTGGTGTCCGAAGGGAGCTGGATGCCTTTGTAAGTCATTGAAAGCTAGCATGGAGATGGAACCAGCAATACTAAACTTAAAGGAATGTTAGTGTCCATCATAGCAACAGCATGGTCTTGCTTCAGTTGTAGAAAACGCTAGTGGAAGTGCTGCTGGAATATTGCGAGCACTACTGGTCCCTTTGCCCGAGGAAGGATAGTCTTGCTGCAGAGGTTCATTAGACTGACCCCTGCGATGGTGGGACTGTCACATGAAGAGAGATTGAAGAGACTTGGTCTGTAATCTCGAGAGTTTGGAACAATGAGAGGTGATCTTATAGAAATGAACAATATTCTTATAGGGCGAGACAAGCTCAGTACTGGAAGGATGTTGGCCTGACAGTAGGGACTGACCAGGTGACACAGTCAGAGGCTGGTGAATCTTTGGTATTCACTCTTCCAGAGGAAGAGCTGTGAAATTATCGAGTAATTTCAAGCCAGAGATCAATAGATTTCTATTTACTCATGAATCACAGAAAATGGTGTTAGAGCCGATGGTCAGCCAAATTCTGGAATAGTAGAGCAGGATTGAGGGGCTGAATGTTCCTCTGATCTTAATCATCGAATGGTCACATAACAGAAGGAGGCCATCCAGGCCAACATGCCAACACTGACATGAACAATTCACCAAGTGCCACTGCTCTGCCTTTTGCCCATGGCTCTACAATGTGGTTTTTCTCAGGCTGATCATCAAAGGCCCTCTTCACTGCCTCAGTTGAACCTGCCTCCACCACGTTTCCAGGCTGGGTATTCCAGACCCTCACTACTCGCTGGGTGTAAAGGTTAGTCGTCTTATCGCAATTGCTTCTTTGGCCAATCACCTTACACCTAAATCTCAATCCTTGCACTAATGAGATGTTTCTCCCTGTCATTCTGTCCAGACTCCTCATTGTACTGAACACCTTGATTTTGAACACCCTGATCAGATCTCCTTCCCACCTTCTCTTCTCCAGAGAGCAGTCACAGCCCCACCAATCTCTCCACCTCCCTGATGTTCCTCAGCCTTGAGGCCATTCTTATCAATCCTTGCTGGACCATCTCCAAAGCCCTCATACTCTTTGAAAGTGTGGAATCCAGAACTGGATACAGTGCTCCACTAGTGTTTAATACAGCTTGAACTAAATTCATTGCTCTTTTTTTCTATCACCCGATTAATAAAGCCCAGAAGTTTGTATCTTTTTAACTGCTCTCTGAACCTGCCCTCTCATTGATTCATTCACATGTCCATCCAAGGCTCTCAGCTCCCTGCACCCCATGGGTTTTAATGTCTGACCCTGCATCCTTCATTCATTAATCACTTCCCACTCATCATTAATGTTCATTTAGTTTTATCATGTTTACATTTGTATCATGGAATGCCTGCAGTGTGGAAACAGGCCACACTGACCCCCCCGAAGAGTATCCCAACCAAACCAATTTCCCAACCCTGTAACTCTGCATTGGTCCCTGACGAATGCACCTCACCTACTCATCCCTGAACACCATGGGAAATCTGGCATGGCCAATTCACCTAACCTGTACATCTTTGGATTGGATTGTGGGAGGAAACCGGAGTACCCAGAGGAAACCCACGCAGACACGGGGAGAAACTCCACACAGACAGTCACCTGAGGCTGGAATCGAACCTGGGTCCCTGGCGCTGTGAGGCAGCAGCTCTAACCACTCAACCACCGTGCTGCCCAATGTAAGATTAATACTGTGTAATCAGTCCACTTTTGATACTTGTCATTCTTTAATAAATATGGTTCAATTAACATTGAAAAGAAAATGTTACATAAATAGAGGTGACAAAGGTGCGGGATAAATTAAACACTTGGATCTGAAATTTGCATCTGACCAATTGTTGGAATCTCTGGAATAAGGTCGTGGTAAACTTTCCATCAGCAGTTAGCGTTGGACAGACTGAGACCTTTTCTCTGTCAGAAATGGCTTCAGTTGTCCGAGTCAGTTCCAGGGCTGTGAAGGATGTGAGGAGATTGTGCAGCTGGCAAGGATATGTGAACCATCCAGGAGGGCAACACAGAATGAGCAAGAGGAGTCATCTGCTGACTCACACCCTCCCTCCCACAATGTTAATATTCACCCCACCCCACAATACTGACTCCACTCCCAAACTCCACACTGTACTAGAGAACTTATACTGTTCAGTGATACTCCCAGCACCCTACACCATTGACAGCAGTCAGCTGTGTAGAAATAATCATTTTTGAATCAGTCAACATTCCCCATCCTGACTTCGAAATAGATCACCGTTCCTTCACTCTCACTGGGTCAGAATCCTGGAATTCCCTCCCTAAGAGCATTGTGGATCATCCCACAGCACATGGACTGCAGCAGTTCAAGAAGGTAGCTCACCCCCATCTTCTCAAGGGGCAACTAGGGACGGGCAACAAATTCTGGCCCAGCCAGTGATGCAGACATCATTTGATAGAATTTTTTTTAAATCCATTTGAAATAAGTCAGGAAAAAAATATGATGAATGTTTTAAAAGCTACCCTTTAAAATGGACCAATTTAAACAGATTCACAGTGAATGTTGTTGCTTAGAGGGAGAGGGCAGTAACAAGAGAAAGCCCAGTGAGTGGTTTTGTACTGAAATGATGAATGAAGTGTTTTAATTTACAAATACAGAGAGCAGAGTCAAAAAGCTGGAAAAGTACAGCCGCTCAGGCAGCATCTGAGGAGTAAGAGAGTCAATGTTTTTGGAATTGATTGGATGGGTCAATGGGCTGAGGAGTGGCAGATGGACTTTAATTTAGAGAAATGTGAGGTGTTGCCTTTTGGTCAAGCAATCCATGCAGGACTGACACAGTTAAGGAGTGTGCTGCAGAACAAAGAGACCTTGGAGTGCAGGTTCATAGCTCCTTGAAAGTGGAGTCCCAGGTAGATAGGATAGTGAAGAAGGCATTTGGTATGCTTTCCTTTATTGGTCAGAGTATTGAGTACAGGAGTTGGGAGGTCATGTTGCAGCTATACAGGACATTGGTTCGGTCACATTTGGAATATTGTGTTCAGTTCTGGTCTCCCTGTTATACGGAAAATGTTGTGAAACTTTGAAAGGTGTGGGAAAAGATTTACAAAGCAGTTGCCAGATTTGGAAAGTTTGAGCTACAGGGAGAGGCTGAACAGGCCAGAGATATTTTCCCTGGAGCATTGAAGGCTGAGGGGTGACCTTATAGATGTTTGTAAGGGGCATGGGTTGGGTGAACACCCAGGGTCTTTTCCCCATGTTAGAGGAATCCTAAACTAGAGGGCATATGTTTGAGGTGAGAGGGGAGTGATTTAAATGGGACCTGAGGGGCAACTTTTTCGCGCAGAGGATGGTGTATGTGTGGAGTGGGCTGCAAGGGGAGATGGTGGGGGCTGGTGCAGTTGCGGCAGTTGGAGGGTATCTGGATGAGTGCGTGAATTAGGGGGAGTGGGATTTAAAGGGATATGGGACAAATGCTGATGACTGGGACGAGATTATTTGGGATATGTGATCAGCATGGACAAGTTGGACCAATATACCAACCACTACAGCGGACAGCTGAAACTGACAACCGGAAGCGGCAGGGACAGACCACTATAAACACCGGAGGAAACATCAAAGAAGCGCTTCGCAGGAGGCTCCCAAGCACTGATGATGTCGCCTAGCCAGGGGACGAAACGCTTGCAACAAAAACTTCCAGCTCGGCGAACAGGACCACAACAACGAGCTACAAATCTTCGCACAAACTTTGGACCGAAGGGTCTGTTTCCATGCTGTATGACTCTAATCGTCTTTGGTGATAGCAGAAGTGTGGTTGTGAAAACTGGACTTGCAGAGCAGCTTTCAAAGATGTTTTGCCCTTACTGGGAGCAGAAGAAGTTACAATGAAATCTTTCATTTGTGAGGCAGCAACTGAGTGAGTGGGTACATCTGGGATTTTGGTGGAAAGTGGGAATTCATTGTACTGTGGGGATGAAATACTTTAAGGTTTACCGGCAGGAAGTAAAATGTACTGAGGGGGAGCCGAGTGAAGGGTTAAGTGGGTTTTTGTTTTAAACTGCTTATTTGTTTCAGCCTCCAACATTGTAGTTTCAACAGAGAAAGGTGACAACACAGCTAGGTGAAGGTAAGGCAGTGGAGGTGGTGTATATGGATTGCAGTAAGGTGTTTGATAAGGTTCCCCACGGTAGGCTATTGCACAAAATACAGAGACATGGGATTGAGGGTAATTTAGTGGAGTGGATCAGAAGTTGGCTAGCTGAAAGAAGACAGAGGGTGGTGGTTGATGGGAAATGTTCATCCTGGAGCTCAGTTACCAGTGGTATGCCGCAAGGATTTGTTCTGGGGCCACTGCTGTTTGTCATTTTTATAAATGATCTGGATATGGACGCGGAAGGATGGGTTAGTAAATTTGCTGTTGACACTAAGGTAGGCAGAGCTGTGGATAGTGCTGAAGGATATTGTGGGTTACAGAGGGACGTAGATAAGCTGCAGAGCTGGGCGGAGAAGTGGCATATGGAGTTTAATGCAGAAAAGTGTGAGATAGTTCACTTCAGAAGAAATAACAGGAATGCAGAGTACTTGGCTAATGGTAAAATTCTTGGCAGTGTAGATCTCAATGCCCAGGTTCATAAATCCCTGAAAGTTGCCACCCAGGTTGATAGGGTTATTAAGAAGGCATATGGAGTGTTGGTGTTTATTGGTCGGGGGATTGAGTTTCGGAGCCACGAGGTCATGCTTCAGCTGTACAAGGCACTGTAAGGCCCCACCTGGAGTATTGCGTACAGTTCTGGTCACCGCATTATAGGAAGGATGTGGAAGCTTTGGAAAGGGTTCAGAGGAGATTTACTAGGACGTTGCCTGGTATGGAGGGAAGGTCTTACGTGGAAAAGTTGAGGGAACTGAGGCTGTTTTCATTGGAGAGAAGAAGGTTGAGAGGTGACTTAATTGAGACGTATAAGGTAATCAAAGGGTTAGATAGGGTGGACAGTGAGAGCCTTTTTCCTCAGATGGTGATGGCTAGTACAAGGGGACATAGCTTTAAACAGAGGGGTGATAGATTTAGGACAGATATCAGGGGTATTTTCTTTACCCAGAGACTTGTTGGGGCGTGGAATGGCCTACCTGCAGTGGTAGTAGACTTACCGATGTTAACAACATTTAAATGGGCATTGGACAAACATCTGGATAATAATGGAACAGTGCAGGTTAGATGGGCATCAGATTAATTTCACAGGTCGGTGCAACAGGGCCGAAGGGCCTGTACTGCGCTGTAATGTTCTATGTTTCGAGCATAAGCTTTTCATCAAGAATGTTTCAATTTACAAATGCAGAGAGCAGCCAATGTCGTACCCATGGTCAAATACAGAGATAGTTTTGGTGAAGGTAACTGTAGATCAGATACTTTGACCACTGTGGTGTTTTCCATTTGTTTTAGTGGGATATGGAGGAGTGGACAGAGGTAATGTAGAGAATGCAATATCTTCCAATTAGAACACAGGAACTGACAACAAACTTTCAAACTTTGTGGATAATTGTAGGTTGATTGGGATTGGGGCTTGATGTAGAGGGTGATTGTGACAAAAGACAGGAAGATGTGAATAAACTTGACAGGATGAGTTTGTAATTCTCAAATGAAATTTAGTGTGGAAGGGTATGAGGAGGGGAGGATGCATAGAACATAGAACAGGACAAAAACAGGCCCTTCGGTCCGCCATGTCTGTGCTGACCAGGATGCCATCTGCTTGCACATGGTCCATATCCCTCTGTTCCCTGCCTGTTCATGTCTCTGTCTAAATGACACTTAAACCTTACTGTTGTATCTGCTGCTACCGTCTCCCCCAGCAGCACATTCAAGGTACCTACCACCCTCGTGTAGAAAACTTTTCTTGCACACCTCCTTTAAACTTACCCCTTTTCACCTTAAATTTATGCCCCTAGTACTAAATATTTCTACTCTGGGAACGAGACTGTGACTACCCATCCTATCCATCCCCTTAAAAACTTTATAAACTTCTGTCAGGTCACCCTGCAGCATCTGACACTCCAGTGAAAACAATCCAAGTGTATCCACCTTCTCCTTGTAGCTAATAAACACAAATCCAGATGACATCCTGGTGAACCACTTTTGCATCATCTCCTGGCAATGTTTAAGAGGCATTTACACAGACACATGAACAGGCAGGCAGCAGAGGGATATGGACCATGTGCAAGCAGATGGTTTAGAAAGTTTAGAAAGGCTTCTACATCCTTCTATCGTGCAACAACCAGAACTCCATCTGGTATTTTTCTGGCCAACTTTCCAAATGATCTTTATCCTGCTGTAACCTTTGACAACATTCTCACAATCCACAACTCCACCAATACAGTTGGTGTTGGAGGTCAGTGGGGTCATTGATAGTTCAAAGCACTGACAATTCTACAAAGTTTGTTATTACTTCCAATTTCCCTCTTAGATCATCTAAGCAACATATCGCTTCTGTAGTCCTTAACAACATTAGAGATGGCGTGAAGGCTCAGTAAGCTTGAGAGTTAAACGTTAGCCAGAAAAGATCTAAAGAGAGAGCTAAGAAGAGCCAGGAGGAGACATGAGAAGTTGTTGGTGGATAAGATCAAGGAATGCTCTAAGGCCTTCTATAGGTAAATCAGGAATAAAAGAATGACTAGAATAAGATTAGGACCAATCAAAGACAGTAGTGGAAAGTTGCGTGTGGAATCTGAGGATATAGGGATTAATGAATAATTTTTGTCAGTATTCACATTGGAAAAGGGCAATGTTAGTGAGAACACGGAGATACAGGCGACTAGATTAGATGGGATTGCAGTTGACAAAGAGGAGGGTTTAGCAATTTTGGAAGATCAGGGATCCCAATGTATGTGGGCAGGGTGGGTTGGAGAGGTAGGAGAGGAGAGTGGTGTACACAATGGAGAGGAATCGGGGTTGATGAGTTCCCCAACACCCCACCCCAGCCACTGCAATAAGGAACAGGTCAGGGGTCAGGATGGAGTGAGAGCAGAAGCACATCCATTTTATTTTTGTGGCCCCCTCCACCCTCCAATCAGCTGGTGGGGTGAGGTGGGGGAGCTCAGTAAAACTGCCCCCATTGTGATCTTGGGCAGCTGTTTGAGGATTAAATATCCATCTAAACGCTGAAGGTGGTCAGTGACCCGGGGTCCAGTGCTTGGCTCCAGAATAAAGGCTGTGTCCCTCTCCCTCCTGATGCTGCCGGCCTTGCTGTGTTCCCCCTCCCTCCTGATGCTGCCTGCCTTGCTGTGTCCCCCTCCCTCCTGATGCTGCCTGCCTTGCTGTGTTCCTCTCCCTCCAGATGCTGCCTGCCTTGCTGTGTCCCTCTCCCTCCTGATGCTGCCTGCCTTGCTGTGTCCCTCTCCCTCCTGATGCTGCCTGCCTTGCTGTGTTCCCTCTCCCTCCTGATACTGCCTGCCTTGCTGTGTTCCTCTCCCTCCTGATGCTGCCTGCCTTGCTGTGTCCCTCTCCCTCCTGATACTGCCTGCCTTGCTGTGTTCCCTCTCCCTCCTGATGCTGCCTGCCTTGCTGTGTTCCCTCTCCCTCCTGATGCTGCCTGCTTTGCTGTGTCCCTCACCCTCCTGATGCTGCCTGCCTTGCTGTGTTCCCTCTCCCTCCTGATGCTGCCTGCCTTGCTTTGTTCCTCTCCCTCCTGGTGCAGCCTGCCTTGCTGTGTTCCTCTCCCTCCTGATACTGCTTGCCTTGCTGTGTTCCTCTCCCTCCTGATGCTGCCTGCCTTGCTGTGTTCCTCTCCCTCCTGATACTGCCTGCCTTGCTGTGTTCCCCCTCCCTCCTGATGCTGCCTGCTTTGCTGTGTACACGCTCCCTCCTGATACTGCCTGCCTTGCTGTGTCCCTCTCCCTCCTGATGCTGCCTGCCTTGCTGTGTTCCCCCTCCCTCCTGATGCTGCCTGCCTTGCTGTGTCCCCTCTCCCTCCTGATGCTGCCTGCCTTGCTGTGTTCCCTCTCCCTCCTGATACTGCCTGCCTTGCTGTGTCCCTCCCCCTCCTCATGCTGCCTGCCTTGCTGTGTTCCCCCTCCCTCCTGATGCTGCCTGCCTTGCTGTGTCCCTCTCTCTCCTGATGCTGCCTGCATTGCTGTGTTCCTCTCCATCCTGATGCTGCCTGACTTGCTGTGTCTCTCTCCCTCCTGATGCTGCCTGCCTTGCTGTCTTCCCCCTCCCTCCTGATGCTGCCTGCCTTGCTGTGTTCCCTGTCCCTCCTGATGCTGCCTGCCTTGCTGTGTTTCCCTCCATCCTGATGCTGCCTGCCTTGCTGTGTTCCCTCTCCCTCCTGATGCTGCCTGCCTTGCTGTGTCCCTCTCCCTCCTGATGCTGCCTGCCTTGCTGTGTTCCCCTCCCTCCTGATGCTGCCTGCCTTGCTGTGTCCCTCCCCCTCCTCATGCTGCCTGCCTTGCTGTGTTCCCCCTCCCTCCTGATGCTGCCTGCCTTGCTGTGTCCCTCTCTCTCCTGATGCTGCCTGCCTTGCTGTGTTCCTCTCCATCCTGATGCTGCCTGACTTGCTGTGTCTCTCTCCCTCCTGATGCTGCCTGCCTTGCTGTCTTCCCCCTCCCTCCTGATGCTGCCTGCCTTGCTGTGTTCCCTCTCCCTCCTGATGCTGCCTGCCTTGCTGTGTCCCTCTCCCTCCTGATGCTGCCTGCCTTGCTGTGTTCCCCCTCCCTCCTGATACTGCCTGCCTTGCTGTGTCCCTCTCCCTCCTGATACTGCCTACCTTGCTGTGTTCCCCCTCCCTCCTGATGCTGTCTGCCTTGCTGTGTCCCTCTTCCTCCAGATGCTGCCTGCCTTGCTGTGTTCCCCCTCCCTCCTGATGCTGCCTGCCTTGCTGTGTTCCCCCTACCTCCTGATGCTGCCTGCCTTGCTGTGTTCTCCCAGCCTCCAGATGCTGCCTGCCTTGCTGTGTTCCTCTCCCTCCTGATGCTGCCTGCCTTGCTGTGTTCCCCTCCCTCCTGATACTGCCTGCCTTGCTGTGTCCCTCTCCCTCCAGATGCTGCCTGCCTTGCTGTGTCCCCCTCCCTCCAGATGCTGCCTGCCTTGCTGTGTCCCTCTCCCTCCAGATGCTGCCTGCCTTGCTGTGTCCCTCTCCCTCCAGATGCTGCCTGCCTTGCTGTGTCCCTCTCCCTCCAGATGCTGCCTGCCTTGCTGTGTCCCCCTCCCTCCAGATGCTGCCTGCCTTGCTGTGTTCCTCTCCCTCCTGATGCTGCCTGCCTTGCTGTGTTCCCCCTCCCTCCTGATACTGCCTGCCTTGCTGTGTTCCCCCAGACTCCTGATACTGCCTGCCTTGCTGTGTTCCCTCTCCCTCCTGATGCTGCCTGCCTTGCTGTGTTCCCCCTCCCTCCTGATACTGCCTGCCTTGCTGTGTCCCTCTCCCTCCAGATGCTGCCTGCCTTGCTGTGTCCCCCTCCCTCCTGATGCTGCCTGCCTTGCTGTGTCCCTCCCCCTCCTGATACTGCCTGCCTTGCTGTGTCCCTCTCCCTCCTGATGCTGCCTGCCTTGCTGTGTCCCTCTCCCTCCTGATGCTGCCTGCCTTGCTGTGTCCCTCCCCCTCCTGACGCTGCCTGCCTTGCTGTGTCCCTCTCCCTCCTGATGCTGCCTGCCTTGCTGTGTTCTCTCAGCCTCCTGCCTGTCTATTTTGGATTCCAGCATCGGCAATTTTTTTTTGTCTCTGACCAAGACTGTGGTGGAGACATTCTCTGAGCCCTTTGCTTCGTGGGTGACCTCCTCAGGACGCTGTTTGAGTGACTGCAACTCATGGTTGGGATAACTGGTTAGCACGGACGGGTTGGACCGAAGAGTTTGTTTCCTTGCTGTACATCTCTATGACTCTATAACTGTAACTCTCCAGACAAAACCAGCAGCAGCAACCGGAGGAGAACATTGGACTCTCTTTTGCTTTCAGGATGGGGTTGATGTGAATTAAACAGCTTTTTGCAAGAAAACATCACTTAATATACAACTTGCAGCAAAAAACTTTCAGACTTTAGCAGGAAGCGGTAGCATTGATATCCAGCAACATCTCCCTGTTCTGCTTTTGGTGATTATTACAACAGATTCAAGATCAGCTTCTTTCCCGCTGCTATTTGGCTTTTGAATGGACTTCTCTAATTTTAAATTTTATATTGATTTCACTGTCTGTGCACCTTCTCTGCTGCTGTAATATTGTAGTCCCTGCTTTGTTCTGTTACCCTAATGTAGTTTGTACAGGATGGTCTGCCTGTACTGTACGCACAACAAAACATTTCACTGTACTGAGGTACATGTGACAGTAATAAATCAAAACAAATCAAATCTTAAGATTTTTATTGACAATGTAATTAAAACTTGCTCCTCTTTTCATAAAGGTAGTGCATCGCAGGGCTGTGCTTATCCACTCACCATCCTATCCTTAGCAATAAATATTGACCCAACCAGCGACACCTACATCCTATGTATTAATTAGAGTGAGGAAATGCTGAACAAGGAGGGCTATAGTTAGGGAATGCTTCGGGATGACCTCTTAGAGGCCTTAGTGACAATATGATCACTTGGAGAGATGTAGAGAAGGGATTTCACTGGTTAGGGCTGGGATAGAACGTTGATTTAAGGCAGTCACCAAGAAATCCACTCTCGAATTCTGGAGAATGGAAGATTCACTCCCACTGAAATTGAGAAGAATGTGAGACTTGCTCCCACAGGAAGTTGGGCATGGTGGGAGTCACTCCCATAGGGAATGGGGGCAAATATGGGACTCATTCTCTCAGGGAGGGGGGAAAATGTAGGATCTGCTCCCATTGGGAGTAGTTGAGGTGAACAGTCTTGAAGTATTTAAAGAGGGAAGTAGGATAAACATAAGAGGGTGGAAAAAACAGTAGAATGTGGTGTTAGTGTTAGATAAAGAGGGATAGGAGGGGGTCTTTCTGAGGCAGAAACACCAACCATTACCTTAGATGAGCCCACTTTTGTGCTGAACATTCCATGTAACCTCCTGTCAATGATTAAATAGCTGGATGAAGAGAACACAGAAAGATCCAATAAAGTTTCCAGAAGGGAAGATTATCCTTGACAAAGCTGATTGTATTTTTGAAGGAGCTAACCTATATGAGGGTTGGGAAATACAGTGGATCTGGTCGAGCTGAACTTTCTGAGAGGTACTTACTGCACAGCAGCTATTGGAGAAGATAAAGCATGATCGTATCTGGGGAAAGGGAGTACATTCGTTTGAGGGCTGATTAGATGGAGAAAATAGAATAGGAATAAAGAACAGGGTTTATCATCTTGTCCAAAGATGCCTGAAATCCCATGAAACATTTCTTACAACCTCAGGAACATTCTAATGATCTCACTTCCTTGTTCACATGGGGGTTCCTAAAGAGCTGAATGCTGCTGTCATTCCATTAGGAGCATCTGGGGTATTTACTGTTTGATTTCAGAATCAGAACAAAGTTCATCTCTTCTAAGAATGGATGAAAAGGGTTT
The DNA here is from genome assembly GCF_037043375.1 of Chiloscyllium plagiosum. Taxonomy (NCBI): domain Eukaryota; kingdom Metazoa; phylum Chordata; class Chondrichthyes; order Orectolobiformes; family Hemiscylliidae; genus Chiloscyllium; species Chiloscyllium plagiosum. The sequence continues at coordinate 3,955,622 of NW_028270148.1, forward strand.
GGAAATGTTTAGAGTCCACAGACAGAATGCAACAGCCTACACTGAACGAAAGCTACAAACCAGGAGAGAGTGAGGACAGCAGATGCTGGAGATGAGAGTCGAGAGTGTGGTGCTGGAAAAGCGCAGCAGGTCAGTCAGCATCTGAGGAGCAGGAGAATTGACATTTCGGGCATAAGCCCTTCATCAGGCTTCCTGATAAAGGGTTTTGCTGAAACATCAACTCTCCTGCTCCTCAGATGTTGCCTGCTGTGCTTTTCCAGCACCACGCTCTTGACTCTAAAACTGCAAACCCACTGTTACTCTGCATAGTCCGCATAGAGATATTCTAAAAATGTGAACACATACACATACACACACACAAACACAAACACACACACACAGATGCAGACACTCACAGACACACACACACAGACACTCATGCACACACGCAGATACACACTCACGCACAGGCACTCATACACACAGACACACACACACAGACGCAGACACTCCCAGACACACAGATACACACACAAAAACAGACACAGACACACACGCACACAGACACATGCCAATGCAATTTCTGACTTATCTGACCAGCAGGAGTATCATGGGATAATCAGACACACAGCAACATGCAGAGAACAACTTAATCTCTCGAGCAGGTACTGAAATTAACAAAATACTGAAAGAACTTCAGCCCCCCACCCTGTTCCCGGCCAGCATCTCTGTCTCAGGCTGGCTGCAGTGCTCCAGTGAAGCTCAGCACAAGCTGGAAGAACAGCACCTCGCCTTCCACTCGGGGACCCTGCAGCCCTCCAGACTCAATATCGAGTTCAGTAACTTTAGGGCTTGAACGTCTTTCCCCAAGCTGAAAGTGAGGACAGCAGATGCTGGAGATGAGAGTCGAGAGTGTGTTGCTGGAAAAGCTCAGCAGGTCAGGCAGCATCTGAGGAGCAGGAGAATCAACGTTTCGGGCAAGAGCCCTTCATCAGAAATGAGGCTCATCTTTCTCCATGTCCTTACCCCAACCCCTACACACCAGGCCTTGTTACCACATGGTCTGCTATTACACACAATCCACTAACAACCCCCATTAGCAGCTATTTGTTTTCCCCAGCTGATCATTATCCACACTTTTGTCTGTCCAGCTGTTCTCTCTTTGGCCCTATTCCCACCTATTCTTTACTCCTTACTTCCCCTTCCCCCCCCCCACCTTATCCTCACATTAAAAACATTTTCCAAGTTACTATTAGTTTTGAGGAAGGGTTACTGACGCAAAATGCATTGATTTCTCTTCACAGATGCTGCCAGACCTGCTGATGTTTTCCAGTCATTTCGACTTTTCATTCAGCAAAATACTGCAGATGCTGCAAATCTGAAATAAACACAGAGAGCCCTGGAGAAACTCAGCAGGTCTGGCATCATCTGTGCAGAGCTATAGAGAGTTCATGTTTCTGGTCTGTAATATTTTACTAGCTCTGATAACAAGCCATTTACCTGGGACATTGTCTCTGAGGCTGCCCAACCTGCCCATGTGTTTCCGGCTCCCTTTATTTCTCAAATTAAAACTTGGGGAAGATTCTTTACCACACAGTCCTGGGCGACAACTGTGTGAGTTCACATTGTTAATGATCTGGACACACTCACTCAATTGAGGTGCATACTCACCCATAACGGCACAGAGGGAGAACATCATAACCAGGAGCACAGTACACATCATTTCAGAGTCAAGATCCTGTCAGTGCAGCTTCAAGACTTTATAGAGGGGGGGGGGGGGATGAATTTATATTAATAACCATGTAGCAGAGTCTGTGTATCAGAAAGAAAACAGCTGGACAGGACAAAAAGTACAAAATGAAATATTCCAAACAAAGAGAACCAGTTCCTGGGCTGCCTGCTCAGCTGGAAGTTGATACAATAGTGTACGGACACAGGCAGATACTGTTCCCCATAGTAGGCTCTGGGCTTTGGCTGATATTTAAATACAGGTTTCTGTGTCAAACAGCTAGTGCCATACCCAAGGGACAGAGTTGGAGTGCTGCTGGTGTCACTTATGGACAAACTGGATTATTCTCAACAGCCTGAGGAGCTCCTGAAACTCAAGCAGGCTGCGCTGAGACACTGTCGAGATCACGACATGTACCTTGACACGGCGTGTTGTTGTGAGGGGCTGCACAGGAAACTGACCCTGCAGCAATGACTCCTTTCCGCAGGTGTAAAGGGAACAGCATTAGATATCCCATCCCACAGGCACTGAGACTGACTCCATACTGAAAGACCTGACCAGTGGGAGTCTGATTCACAGCCTGCCAGAACCAACTGGAGCTCAGTGACCCAGTGGCAGGATCATAATCCAACTCGCCACTTTAGGTTAAACGCGTACACCCTGACCCATTCAGCTGATGAAACAGTGGCAGAATGCAGGGAACTCCCTGGGCCAAGCCCTATCAGTGCCCACAGCTTCTGTTGCTGGTGTCTGCCCTGTTCCATTAGGCTGTCCCTTTGACCTCTGCAGTACGTTTTCTCAATGACGTTGTATTATCAAACCATGCTTCCTCTTTCTCTCATGGGATGTGAGTGTCACTGGTAAAATCAGAGTTTGTCCCCAATCCCAAATTACCGTTAACTGGAATGATCCACCAGGGCTGTTTCAGAGTCAAACGCCTTGTTGTGCCTCTGGGTTTATTATGGGTAGTGGGTCTGGGTTTATTGTGGGGTGTGGGTCTGAGTTTATTATGGGGTTGTGGGTCTGGGTTTATTATGGGTTGTGGGTCTACGTTTATATGGAATGTGGGTCTGGGTTTATTGCGGATATTGTGTCTGTGTTTATTATGGGGTGTGGGTCTGGGTTTATTATGGGGTCTGGGTCTGGGTTTATTGTGGGGTGTGGGTCTGGGTTTATTGTGGGGTGTGGGTCTGGGTTTATTATGGGGTGTGGGTCTGGGTTTATTGTGGGGTGTGGGTCTGGGTTTATTATGGGGTCTGGGTCTGGGTTTATTGTGGGGTGTGGGTCTGGGTTTATTATGGGGTTGTGGGTCTGGGTTTATTATGGGGTGTGGGTCTGGGTTTATTGTGGGGTGTGGGTCTGGGTTTATTATGGGGTCTGGGTCTGGGTTTATTGTGGGGTGTGGGTCTGGGTTTATTATGGGGTTGTGGGTCTGGGTTTATTATGGGGTGTGGGTCTGGGTTTATTATGGGGTGTGGGTCTGGGTTTATTGTGGGGTGTGGGTCTGGGTTTATTATGGGGTGTGGGTCTGGGTTTATTGTGGGGTGTGGGTCTGGGTTTATTATGGGGTGTGGGTCTGGGTTTATTATGGGGTGTGGTTCTGGGTTTATTATGGCTTTTGGGTGTGGTTTTATTGTGGATTGTGGGTCTTGATTTATTTTGGGTCCTGCACTTATTGTCCTGTCTAGCTGCTATTCCTGATGCACAGGCTCTGCCACATGGTTGTTCATATAAATTTGTCAAAAAGAAAATTCAGAAGCTCTGCTGGGCATAGAACATAGGAATAAGGATGTTTTGTCGCAACTTTATAAAACATAGGTTCGATTACATATAGAATATTATGTGCAGTTCTAGTCACCACACTGTTGGAAGGACATAACTGCACTGGAGAGGGTACAGAGGAGATTCCCCCCTGGGAGGTGGCTATCACTGACTGGGCCAGAATTTATTGCCCATTGTTAATTACCTTTGAGAAAGTGGGATTGAGCTGTCTTCTTGAACTGCTGCAGTCCATGTGCTGCAGATATCATCTACAGCCACAGGTAAGGTGCCGCAGGACTGGAAAGTAGCCAGTATTGTGCCTTTATTTAAGAATGGCTGTAAGGAGAAGCCTGGGAACTACAGAGCCGTGACCCTGACATCAGTGATGGGTAAGTTGTTGAAGTTGATTCTGAGAGAGAGGATTTACATGCATTTGGAAAGGCAAGGACTGATTGGGGATAGTCAGCATGACTTTGTGTGAGGGAAAACATGTCTCACAAACCTGACTGAGTGTTTGTGGATGTAACCAAAAGGATTGAAGAATGCAGAAAGGTGGATGTTGCCTACCTGGATTTTAGTAAAGCCTTTGGCAAGGTTCCTCCTGGTAGACTGATTCGCAAAGTTAGATTACATGTGATTCAGGATGAGCTAGCCAATTGGCTTGATTTTGGAGACTGAGGGTAGCAATGGAGGATTGTTTTTCAGACTGGAGGGCAGTGACCCCAGCGGTGTTCCACAGAGATCAGTGATGGATCCACTTTGGTTTATCATTTACAGAAATGACTTAAATGAGAATTTAGGTGGCGTGGTTATGAACTTTGTGGATGACACCAAAATTGGTGGCATCGATGACAGTGAAGAAGGCTATCTAAGACCACTCTACCCATCTTGGTGATATCTGCAAACTTGCATTAAATTTCCCCCACATTTTCATCTGAATCATTTCAGTATATAACAAACAATAATGATCCTAGTACTGATCCCTGTGGTATATCCCTGGACACCGGCCTCCAGTCACTCAAACAGCCTTCTACCACTACCCTGTGAGTCCTATTGCTCATGATGTGGTGATGCTGGTGTTGGACTGGGGTGGACAAGGTCAGAAGTCACATGACACCAAGTTATAGTCCAACAGCTTAATTTGCAATCACAAGCTTTCGGAGTATAACTCCTTTGTCAATTGAAGTCACTTCAGCACTCCGAAAGCTCAGGATTTCAAATCAACCTGTTGGACCATAACCTGGGACTTCTGATTTTGTCTGATGACTAGCCAATCTTCTGATCCATCTCACCAGATTTCTCTCAATTCCATGTGCTTTAACCTTCTCAATCAGTTTCCCATGTGGGACCCTGTCAAACGCCTTCCTAACATCCATAGGAGCAGACTGTATGGGAAAGTATTTAATTGGGGGAGGGGGAATTACAATGTTATTAGGCAGGAACTGGGGAGCATAAATTGGGAACAGATGTTCTCAGGGAAATGCATGACAGAAATGTGGAGGTTGTTTCGGAAGCAGTTACTGATAGTGCTGGACAGGTTTGTCCCACTGAGGCAAGGAAGGAATGGTAGGGTTAAGGAACCTTGGATGACCAGGGATGTGGAACATCTTGGACTCATAGAGTCATAAAGATGTACAACATGAAAACAAACCCTTCGGTCCACGCCGACCAGATATCCCATCCCAATCTAGTCCCACTTGCCAGCACCCGGCCCATATCCCTCCAAACCCTTCCTATTCATATACTCATCCAAATGCCTCTTAAATGTTATAATTGTACCAGCATCCACCACTTCCTCTGGCAGCTCATTCCATACACGTATCACCCTCTGTGTGAAAGAGTTGCCCCTTAGGTCTCTTTTATATCTTTCCCCTCTTCCCCTAAACCTATGCCCTCTAGTTCTGGACTCCCTGATCCCAGGGAAAATACTTTGTCTATTTATCCTATCCATGACCCTCATAATTTTGTAAACCTCTATAAGGTCACCCCTTAGCCTTCAATGATCCAGGGAAAACAGCCCCAGCCTGTTCAGCCTCTCCCTGTAGCTCAAATCCTCCAACCCTGGCAACATTCTTGTAAATCTTTTCTGAATTCTTTCAAGTTTCATAACATCTTTCCGACAGGAAGGAGACCAGAATTGCATACAATATTCCAACAATGGCCTAACCAATGTCCTGTACAGCCGCAACATAACCTCCCAACTCCTGTACTCAATACTCTGACCAATAAAGGAAAACATACCAAAAGCCTCCTTCACTATCCTATTTACCTGCAATCCACTTTCAAGGAGCTATGAACCTGCACTTCAAGGTCTCTTTGTTCAGCAACACTCCCGAGGACCTTTCCATTAAGTGTATAAGTCCTGCTAAGATTTGCTTTCCCAAAATGCAGCACCTCGCATTTATCTGAATTAAACTCCATCTGCCACTTCTCAGCCCATTGGCCCATCTGGTCCAGATCCTGTTGTAATCTGAGGTAACCCTCTTCGCTGTCCACTACACCTCCAATTTTGATGTCATCTAGTCAATAGGAAGAAGGAAGCTTACTTCAGGTTGAGGAGGCAAGGATCAGACAGGACTCTAGAGGGTTTACAAGTTAGCCAGGAAGGAACTGAAGAATGGATTTAGGAGAGATAGAAGGAGGTATTCTACACTTACATGAGGAACAAGAGGACAGCCAGAGAGAGGGTGGGGCTGATCAGGGACAGTGGAGGGAACTTGTGCTTGGAGTCAGAGGAGGTAGGGGAGGTCCTTAATGAATACTTTGCTTCAATATTCACTAATGAGAGGGACCTTGTCGTTTCTGAGAACAGTGTGAAACAGGCTGATATACTTGAACAGGTTCATGTTAAGAAGGAGGATGTGCTGAAAATTTTGGAAAACATAAGGATAGATAAGTCACCTGGGCAGATGGGATATACCTCAAGTTATAACAGGAAGTGAGGGAAGAGATTGTTGCATCTTTGGAGATGATCTTTGTGTCCTCACTGTCCACTGGAGTAGTGCGAGATGATTGGAGGGTGGCAAATGGTATTCCCTTGTTCAAGAAAGGGAGTAGGGATAACTCTGGGAATTATAGACCAGTCAGTCTTATAGACTGTCGGTGAGAGTCAAATTACTGGAGGTGATCCTAAGAGGTAGGATTTATGATTAGAGATAGTCAGCATGGCTTCGTGAGGAACAGGTCATGCCTCACAAACCTTATTGAAGTCTTTGAGGATATGACAAAACACATTGATGAAGGTTGAGCAGTGGCTATGGTGTACATGGATTTTAACAAGGTGTTTGATAATGTTTCCCATGGTAGGCTTAGTCAGAACGTAAGGAGGCATGGGATACAGGATACAGAACTGGCTGGCCTATGGAAGACAGACGGTGGTGGTAGATGGAAAGAATTCAGCATGGAGCTCGCTGACCAGTGGCGCTCTGCAGGGATCTGTTCTGGGACCTCTGCTCTTTGTGATTTTTATAAATGACTTGGATGAGGAAGTGGAAGGGTGGGTTAGTAAGTTTGTCGTTGACAGGAAGGTTGGTGGAGTTGTGGATAGTGTGGAGGGCTGTCGTAGGTTGCAATGGGACATTGACGGGATGCCGAGCTGGGCTGAGAAGTAGCAGATGGAGTTCAACCTGGAAAAGGTGCTCTCTGGGCCACCCGGACGAACCAACCCAACCAACCTGTAGCACAGCATTTCAACTCCCCCTCCCACTCCACCGAGGATATGCAGGTCATTGGACTCATCCACCGCCAAACCACAACAAACCGACGGTCGGAGGAGGAGCGTCTTATCTTCCGACTGGGAACCCTCCAACCGCAGGGGATGAACTTGGACTTCACCAGTTTCTTCATCCCCCCTCCCCCCACCTTGTCTCAGCCGGATCCCTCCAGCCCGGCACCGCCTTCCTGACCTGCAGTCTTCTTCTTGACCTCTCCGCCTCCATCCTACTCCGACCTATCACCCTCACCTTGACCTCTTTCCACCTATCACATTTCCAACGCCCCTCCTCCAAGTCCCTCCTCCCTACCTTTTATCTTCTCCTGCTGAACACTCTCTGCTCATTCCTGAAGAAGGGCCTGTGCCCGAAACGTCGAATCTCCTGTTCCCTGGATGCTGCCTGACCTGCTGTGCTGTTCCAGCAATAAAGTTTCAACTTTGTGATCCAGCATCTGCAGACCTCACTTTCTCCTTGCAGTTATATAAAGCAAAGGTTAGACCATACTTGGAATATTGTATTCAGTTCTGGTCGCCTCATTATAGGAAGGATGTTGAAGTTTTAGAGAAGGTGCAGAGGAGATTTCCCAGGATGCTGCCTGGACTGGAGGGCATGTCTTATGAAGAAAGGTTGAGGGAACTATGGCTTTTCTCATTGGAGAGAAGAAGGATGAGAGGTGACTTGATAGAGGTGTACAAGATGTTGAGGGGCAGAGATAGAGTGGGTAGCCAGAGACATTTCTGTCACGAGGGGTAATAAATTTAAGGTGATTGGAGGAAGGTTTAGGGGAGGAAATGTCAGAAGTAGGTTATTTCCACGGAAAGTGGTGGGTGCGTGAAATACACTGCCAGCGGTGGTAGTAGAGTCAGATACATTAGGCGAAAGTGAGGACTGCAGATGTTGGAGATCAGAGTCAAGAGTGTTGCTGGAAAAGCACAGCAGGTTAGGCAGCATCTGAGGAGCAGGAGAATCAATGCTTCAGGCATAAGCTCATCATCAGGAATGAGGCTTATGGACTGGGGTGCTGAAAGATAAATGGGAGAGGGTGGGGTTGGGGGGAAGGTAGCTGAGAAAGCAATAGGTAGATGAAGGTGGGCGAGATGGTGATAAGTCAGAAGGGGGGGGTGGAGTGGATAGATGGGAAAGGGTGAAGGACAGGTCCGGAGGGGGGTTGCCATGTTGGAGGTTTGGGACTGGGATTGTGCGGGGAGAGGGAAAACGAGGAAGCTGTTGAAATCCACATTGATCCAGTGTGGTTGCAGGGTCCCTAGGCTGAATACGAGGCGTTGTTTTTAAACTTTGTCTACCCCAGCTCCTCCACATCATTTCCCAGACAGAGATTCCGTACTCAGGGTAAATCCTTGAGTTCACTTCGGCTGTGTCTGCTTTATCTGCTCTGACCACCCCCCCCCCCCCCCCCCCACCCGCAGAGAACTGCTTGAACAGACTCGTGAGCCGACAGGATTCCGAGGCATTGGCAGAACTTTGGAAAAGTGGGGTTTGCTTTGAAGATCCAGGGCAGAGGAAATGACATGATTCATTGTGGCTGAGCAGATCTCACAGGAACATCTTTCCAAATCATTTCAGCAACTGAATGTGTTCCTTCCATCTCTGTCTATCCATCACCCTTCACCAGGTCAGAATCCCTGACTCCCTGACATTAGCTGCACCATCAATGCAGTGATGGGGGCCCAGGTTCAAGCCCATCTTCTCTGGGCATTAGTCATAGTATCTCAAAATACTCAGACAGCTGACAGCGCCTCTTCTCTGAAAATAACCTTCAATGGCTTCCGCAGCCCTGGTGGAGGGTGGTGTGAAATGGAACAGAAACAAACTCGAACAGTTCACAGAAACTGAAAGAACTGTGGATGCTGGAAATCAGAAACAAAATCAGAATTGCTGGAAAAGCTCAGTGTCTTTAGGCAGAAATTAGGGTCACCATTTCAGGTCAACTGACTGTTCAGAAACATTAACTGTGATTTCTCTCCACAGATGCTGCCAGACCCATTGAGCTTTTCTGTTTTTGTCTCAAACAGTTAGCAGAAATGGAAGGAACTTCACTGGAAATTTATCAAAACAGCATTCTCCAGAGATCGATGCTCCTCAGTCACCGGAGGTCTGTATTGTGTCAGTGAGGGGACAGTGTATGCTCCTTCTCAATGGACACCAAGCTCAGAGATCACTGTGAACGAGAGGCAGGCAGTCAGGCACAATGACCCCCCCCCCCCCCCCCCCGCCACTCCCAACACTACCAACCCCCCACCACCCACGCCTCCACTCTAACCACCCCCACCCTCCCCAAAACCCCAGTTGTGGCCTGTTGATGGGCACTTTGGCCAGACCCAGGAGCTCAGCCACAAGGCCCTCCACCAACCATCTTTTCTCTGCTGAATCTAGGAGCCTACCTAATTAGAAGTGATGGAGGATAAATCACTTTGGCCTCTTAACAATTGGAGGCACTTGCCTGAACAAACAGATGCACCTCAATGCATAGCAACAACAGGTAAAGTTACAATGATAAATGAGGCCGAATTACAAACATCACCAGGAGCCAGAGATACCTGATTGGGACCTCATTCCAGATTCGCCCTTTTCCACCCAAAGACTACATGGCATCATCAGATAAACATAGAAAGTTAGAGGCTATGCACAGATGGAGGTCATTCGGCCCTTCAAGCCACTCCACCATTCATCACCATCATGGCTGATCATCCAACTCCATAGCCTAATCCTGCTTTCTCCCCATAACCTTTGATCCTGTTCACCCCAGGTGCTATATCTAGCTGCCTCTTGAATGCATCCAATGTTTTGGCATCAACTCCTTCCTGTGGTAATGAATTCCACAGGCTCACTACTCTTTGGAAAAAGAAATGTCTCCTCATCTCTGTCCCAAATGATCCATTTAACAAGCAACATGGCAGTGGGTAGCAGTACAGCCTGGGGGCTGCTCAGCCCAGGAACTTGTCTACTCCATCTGCTTCTTACATTTTCCTTTCTCTCCTTTATCTAAATGTTTCCATTTATTATCTTGCCTTTGATAACGTCTTCAGTGGAAGGTGTCTTCTCCAGGCCTGGGCTCAGTGAACAGGAGGCTTCAAGCCCAAAGTGGAAGGTCCCAGCCTGGTGTGGAGGGGCCCGGCCTGGTGTGGAGGATCCCGGCCTGGTGTGGAGGGTCCCGGCCTGATGTGGAGGGCCCGGCCTGGTGTGGAGGGTCCCGGCCTGATGTGGAGGGTCCCGGCCTGGTGTGGAGGGTCCCGGCCTGGTGTGGAGGGTCCCGGCCTGATGTGGAGGGTCCCGGCCTGGTGTGGAGGGTCCCGGCCTGGTGTGGAGAATCCCAGCCTGGTGTGAGGAGTCCCGGCCTGGTGTGGAGGGTGTCGACCTGGTGTGGTGAGCCCCAGCCCAGTGTGGAGGGTCTTGGCCTGGTGTGGAGGGTCCTGGCCTGGTGCGGAGGGTCCCAGCCTGGTGTGGAGGGTTCCGGCCTGATGTGGAGGGGCCTGGCCTGGTGTGGAGGGTCTTGGCCTGGTGTGGAGCGTCCTGGCCCGGTGTGGGGGGTCCCAGCCCAGTATGGAGGGTCCTGGCCTGGTGTGGAGGTCCTGGCCTGGTGTGGGGGGTCCCGGCCTGGTGTGGAGGGTCCCAGCCCGGTGTGGAGGGTCCTGGCCTGGTGTGGGGGGTCCCGGCCCGGTGTGGAGGGTCCCGGCCCGGTGTGGAGGGTCCTGCCCTGGTGTGGGGCGTCCTGGCCTGGTGTGGGGGGTCCCGGCCTGGTGTGGGGGGTCCCAGCCTGGTGTGGAGGGTCCTGGCCTGGTGTGGGGCCTCCTGGCCTGGTGTGGGGCGTCCTGGCCTGGTGTGGGGGGTCCCGGCCTGGTGTGGAGGGTCCCAGCCTGGTGTGGAGGGTCCTGGCCTGGTGTGGGGCCTCCTGGCCTGGTGTGGGGGGTCCCGGCCTGGTGTGGGGGGTCCCGGCCTGGTGTGGGGGGTCCCGGCCTGGTGTGGAGGGTCCTGCCCTGGTGTGGGGCGTCTTGGCCTGGTGTGGGGCGTCACGGCCTAGTGTGGGGGGCCCCGGCCTGGTGTGGGGGGTCCCGGCATGGTGTGGAGGGTCCCGGCCTGGTGTGGCGCATCCTGGCCTGGAGTGAGGGGTCCAGGCCTGGTGTGGGAGGTCCCGGCCTGGTGTGGAGGGTCCTGGCCTGGTGTGGAGCATCCTGGCCTGGTGTGGAGGGTCCTGGCCTGGTGTGGAGTGTCCTGGCCTGGTGTGGAGGGTCCTGGCCTGGTGTGGGGGGTCCCAGCCCGGTGTGGGTGGTCGCGGCCTTGTGTGGGGGGTCCTGGCCTGGTGTGGAGGGTCCTGGCCTGGTGTGGAGCGTCCTGGCCTGGTGTGGGGGGTCCCGGCCTGGTGTGGAGGGTTCCGGCCTGGTATGGAGGGTCCTGGCCTGGTGTGGAGGGTGCGGCCCAGTGTGGGGTTCTCTTTGGCAGCAGCTTCCGAATTTCCACTGATCATCATCTTCATCAACTTCCCCAGAACTTAAATTGATCTGCGATGAAATGTTTTATTTTTACTTTTTTCTTCCTATCTCTGACTTCTATCATTAATACAGGTGTTGAGAAATAATAGTCCATTCCTGGAATGGAAAAGAATAGTAATTTATTGTCTTGTGTAGTTTTACAGAAATCTGGGCTGACATTTTCACTGTATTTGTTTTGGTCAAACTACACGTGACAATGAATTGCTATTCTATTCCATTCCTGGAATGGGCTATCACTTCTCAACTTTGTTGTTGTCACTGAGGCTGGAAATGTTTCTTTGAAAGACTTGCAATATTTCTCTTGAACTTGTCTCAACCTGTTATCTGGTAACAGGCTATAACACCTTATTCAGCAGACTGTGTTACTGCCTTCTGTTAAACACTCATCATTTGATTTGATTTGATTTGATGTGTTACTATCAAATGTATTGAGATACAGTTGAAAGTATTGTATTTTGTACAATCCAGATAAATCATACCATACACCAGGGAAATGGAACAGAATGCAGAATATAATGTTACAGCTACAGAAAAGGTGCAGAGAAAGATCAACTCAAATATAAGAGAGATCCATTCATAAGTCTGAATCTGTTGATACATGTTTTCAAATGTTTGTATCTTCTGTCCAATGGAAGAAGCTGGAAGAGTAGATAAACAGGAATAATGGGGTCACGTGGGTTAAACTGCTCCTTCTTGACCTCAGGATCTGTTTCCTCTGGCTGTTTGACTGGTTGGACAACTGTTTCTAACCTCATAAGTGAACTCCTCCTGCTATTTAAGGATGTTGAGATCAAGGTATTTTCAGACTCAAAAGAGAGGTGTTGATTGTGAATTATGTAAGCATTTTCAATTCTCTTCCATTGCCTTTGTGCTGTTGCGTCACTCATAGCTAGCCTGTACTCTGGAGAGTTCTTTCACCTGGAGTGTATGGTTTTATCACTGCCAGCTGTAATCTCGGTTCCTTTCATCATGGTATTTGAACACATTGGGACAGCAACATTCAAAACCTCAATTACAGAGGTAGCATTGTTTGGTCATGGCTGGGCACTGCTTGTATCTGCGAGGCATTTTTTTTTGTTCCATAGCACTGACACTGACCACTGTATCTTCCAGCACCACTGATCCAGAATCTGGTTTCCAGCATCTGCAGTCATTGTTTTTACCCCACTGTATCCATACAGCCTACACCGTTCCTGTGGCTTGCCACATCTGTCCATAGTGTTTGTACATTCTCTGCTGGATTTTGTTACCCTCCAGTGACAGCATTGTTCTTCTCCTCTCAGGGGCTGTCTATGAATCTTCCTGATATCTGGTTTCCACATAATTTGAATCACTTTCTCTAAATTTAAATCTTCTTTAGACTATAATAAGTCTGACAAAGATTCAACAATAATACTAAATCAAAATCTATTTCAAAGATCCATGGTCATAATTCCTTGGATGATGAGCTCTTCTGTCAAATCTTCTAATTTCAAAGACTTTACTTGTCCTCAGGTTGAAGTAATTATCAAAACCTGTTAGAATCTCTTCAAAGTATATGTGCCTTCTTTTACATTTTGCCAATCTATAACATCATCTGCTGTTGGACCTATTGAATGCAATAATATATTTACTTATTCAATTTAAGATTTAGTACTTGATTTTAAAACAACATTGCATCTTAAGATTGTTTTCTTCAAGGTGTCCAATCATGTATTCTGTTTGCCCATCACTGACATTAAATCTTTATGACTTATTAATTCTCCAGCAATTTCTTCTTAATGAGATTATTCATTCTTATTACATGAACACTGTTTCAAACCTATAGCTTCAATGTTGTCTCCTCTAGTTTCCTTACAGATTTAATGAATCTGCAATAAGTAAATACTGATGACCTTAAAACATGTAATTTTGCATTGAGCTGCACTTTTCTTAATTTTTTTAATGTCGTCTGGAGTCTCTTCAAGCTTTCAAACATGACAATAATAGCAATGCAACAGCATTTTTCTTGTCCATAAGCCTTTAGGTTGTATGTTAATTCTGTGGTATTTCTAGCTATTAAAACTTGAAAGTGTGTATTTTTGCAACACTGTATCTCTGTGTTGCTTGCTGGATCTTTATTTCATCAAAATTATGCTTTCCTAACTCTTGGAGCAGGGACTCCTGGATGCGGTAGGACCAGAGCTTGGACTCAGGGACTCAAAGGGGCATCAGCTACAGCCAGGATGGTGCCTTGAATGGGGACTACTGGCTGCAGTAGGCCCAGAGCGTGGTGTTGGAATAGTTTCATTCTCTGACCTTTATTCTTTCTATAACAACTGTTACTCAAGAAGTCTGCTCATGATGCTGCACGGTGGCTCAGTGGTTAGTACTGCTGCCTCACAGCATCAGGAACCCAGGTTCGATTCTAATCTCAGGCAACTGCCTGTGTGGAGTTTGCACGTTCTCCCTGTGTCTGCGTGGGTTTCTTCCCACAGTCTGAACATGTGTAGGTTAGGTGAGTTGGCCGTGCTAAATTGCCCATAATGTTCAGGGATGTGTATTAGATGAGAGTGGTGCTGGAAAAGCACAGCAGGTCAGGCAGCAACCAAGGAGCAGGAAAATCGAAGTTTTGGACAAAAGTCCTTCATCAGGAATAGAGGGTCGATTTTCGATTTATGTCGATTTTCCTGCTCCTCGGATGCTGCCTGACCTGCTGTGCTTTTCCAGCATCACTCTAATCTATAATCTGGTTTCCAGCATCTGCAGTCCTTGTTTTTACCCTGTTAGGTGCATTAGTCAGGGGTAAATATAGGATGGGGGAAAGGGTCTGGGTGGGTTACTCATCGGAGGGTCAGTGTGGACTTGTCGGGCTGAAGGGCCTGTTTCCACACTGTTGGGGGTTCTATGGTTCCATGATGGAGATGATATTCCTGTTGTCAAGCATCTGTTCCTTTTCACTTCTATCCATCCCAGCCTGCTCCATCCCAACATCATCCTTCCTTCTGTCATTGTACACTTTCTCCTTCTTACCGAGTGCGAATGCTAACTTTACATCTGGAGCTCTGAACTACTCTGTAAAGACTCGGTCAATTCCCAGTGTGACTGGGTTGAAGCCTCTTCCTGGTTTTCCTGTGCCTCTTCCTCACTGCAGGGTGAAAGTTTCCTTCTGGGGAACTGCCTTCACCCTGCCAGCTTCTCTCATGCAGCTGCTGCTCACTTGTTTTTCTCTCGGTTTTTGTTTTGGTCCTGGGTTAAATGGGATTGTTTTCTACATAAGTCACCGTGAGCTGTAAGGTAGCGGTCACTTGGCTGATCACCATGTTGCGTGTTGTGGTACCTCTGGTGGCTTGTGCTTTGGGCCTAATGCGGCACCATGCCTCCCTCACTGTGATTGGAACCATCCTGTTCAGATACATTATGGCACACATCTGGAGCAGGGAGGGATCAGGGGCTGAGCCTCCTGGCTCAGGGGTTTGGATGCTACTATTCCTGCACAAGAACCCTCATCCATTGTTTACACCCTGGGACTATGGGCCTATTGAACAAAGAAGTGGAAAAGGATAAACTCCTAGTGAGTCTGAACAGGTAGAGGGCCTTATCATACACAAAGCATGATAACGATGGGAGCAAGTTGCATGAACTTGCTTGGCTTAACTACAAACATTAAGGAGAAAATGAGGTCTGCAGATGCTGGAGATCAGAGCTGAAAATGTGTTGCTGGAGAAGCGCAGCAGGTCAGGCAGCATCCAGGGAACAGGAGAATCGACGTTTCGGGCATAAGCCCTTCTTCAGGAACTACAAACATTACCAACAGCCAGAGATGTGGAATCTGCCTCCAATGAGACCTCATTCCAGAATATTCTTTCTCCACACAACAAATCTAATGTCCTTTCGGGAGTCTTTCGGGGTTCTGTTTGTCCTGTGACTCCAGAACCACAGCAAAGCAGTTGACTTTCATCTGCCCTCTGAGAAATTGGGGGTGGGCAATAATATTGGTCTGGACAGTGACATCCACATCTCATGAATGAATTAAAAAAACTTAAAATTGGATTTAGCTTCATGTAATTTCAATACTAATACTTTCAGGCCCATTATCTTATACAACATACATTGCCAACAGGAACTCTGTCACTACACACACTTGATTTGGAGATGCCGGTGTTGGACTGGGGTGTACAAAATTAAAAATCACACAACACCAGGTTATAGTCCAACAGGTTTAATTGGAAGCACACTAGCTTTTGAAGCGACGCTCCTTCATCAGGTGATTGTGGAGGGCTAGATCGTAACACAGAATTTATAGCAAAAATTTGCAGTGTGGTGTAACTGAAATTATACATTGAAAAATTGATTGTCTGTTAAGCCTTTCATCTGTTAGAATACAGTGATAGTTTCACTTCTTTCATGTGTAAATCACAAAACCCTTTTTTTTAAAGTTGCATTCTCGGGTTAGCTGTTAACAATGGTGATAGCTAGACAATATGTTGAAGGTGTTAGTCCCCTGTGTTCTCTGTCTGTGACCTGATGTTTAGATTGATTCTAATCTAAAAAGTGAGACAACAGAGTTTTACATAAATTCATGCAGTTTTTGAGCTCAGAGTTCTACATGAATGTTTGCAGTTTTTGAGCAAAGTGCAATGTAACTCTGCAAGTACAAATTCACCACACAAAATATATGTGTGCATGTGGGTCTTTGTCTGTCTGTGTGTGTGTATCTGTCTGGGGTGGAGGTTGTGAGTGTGAGAAAGTGTGTGTGTGTGTGTGGTGAGTGCAGAGTGTCTTAAGTCTGTGAGGGGGTGCATGTGTGAGTGTGGGAGTGTGTGTGTCTATAAGGGTGTGTGGGTGTCTGTGTGCGCGTCTGTGTGTACCTGTGTCTGTGTGTATGTGAGAGTGTGTGTGTGTGTACGAGTATCTGTGTGTGTGTATAGTGCAATGGTGATCACCTGTAATGTGACATGAACCCAAGGTCCCAGTTGAGGCCCTCCCTATGGGTACCGAACTTAGCTATCAGTCTCTGCTCGGCCACTTTCCTCTGATGAAACTTTATTGCTGGAACAGCACAGCAGGTCAGGCAGCATCCAGGGAACAGGAGATTCGACGTTTCGGGCACAGGCCCTTCTTCAGGAATGAGCAGAGAGTGTTCAGCAGGAGAAGATAAAAGGTAGGGAGGAGGGACTTGGAGGAGGGGAGTTGGAAATGTGATAGGTGGAAAGAGGTCAAGGTGAGGGTGATAGGTCGGAGTAGGGTGGAGGCGGAGAGGTCAAGAAGAAGACTGCAGGTCAGGAAGGCGGTGCCGGGCTGGAAGGATCGGGCTGAGACAAGGTGGGGGGAGGGGGGATGAAGAAACTGGTGAAGTCCAAGTTCATCCCCTGCGGTTGGAGGGTTCCCAGTCGGAAGATAAGACGCTCCTCCTCCGACCGTCGGGTTGTTGTGGTTTGGCGGTGGATGAGTCCAATGACCTGCATATCCTCGGTGGAGTGGGAGGGGGAGTTGAAATGCTGTGCCACAGGTTGGTTGGGTTGGTTCGTCCGGGTGGCCCAGAGGTGCTCCCTGAATCGCTCCGCAAGTAGGCGGCCTGTCTCCCCAATATAGAGGAGGCCACACCGGCTGCAGCGGATGCAGTAGATGATGTGGGTGGAGGTGCAGGTGAATCTGTGGCGGATATGGAAGTTTCCCTTGGGGCCTTGGAGAGAAGTGAGGGGGGAGGTGTGGGCGCAAGTGTTGCACCTCCTGCGGTTGCAAGGGAAGGTGCCGGGAGTGGTGGTTGGGTCGGTGGGGGGTGTGGATCTGACAAGGGAGTCGCGGAGGGAGTGGTCTCTACGGAAAGCTGATAGGGGAGGGGAGGGAAATATATCCTTGGTGCTGGGGTCTGTTTGGAGGTGGCGGAAGTGACGGCGGATGATGCGCTGTACATGGAGATTGGTGGGGTGGTAGGTGAGGACCAGTGGGGTTCTGTCCTGGTGGCGGTTGGAGGGGCGGGGCTCAAGGGCGGAGGAGCGGGAAGTGGAGGAGATGCGGTGGAGGGCACCGTCGACCACGTCGGGGGGGAAATTGCGGTCCTTGAAGAAGGAGGCCGTCTGTGTTGTGCGTATTTTGAACTGGTCCTCCTGGGAGCAGATGCGGCGGAGACGAAGGAATTGGGAGAATGGGATGGCGTTTTTACAGGGGGCAGGATGGGAGGAGGTGTAGTCCAGGTAGCTGTGGGAGTCGGTAGGTTTGTAGTAGATGTCCGTGTTGATTCGGTCGCCTGAGATAGAAACAGAAAGGTCTAGGAAGGGGAGGGAGGAGTCCGAGACTGTCCAGGTGAATTTGAGGTCGGGGTGGAAGGTGTTGGTGTAGTGGATGAACTGTTCAACCTCCTCGTGGGAGCACGAGGTAGCGCCGATACAGTCATCAATGTAGCGAAGAAAAAGATGGGGGGTGGGGCCAGTGTAGTTGCGGAAGATGGATTGTTCCACATACCCTACGAAGAGGCAGGCATAGCTGGGGCCCATGCGGGTGCCCATGGCTACTCCTTTTGCTGACCTCACTTTCTCCACTTTCCTCTGATGCCTGTCCCGAAGTCCACCTTGGAGCTAAGTTCGGTACCCATAGGGAAGGCCTCAACCGGGACCTTGGGTTCATGTCACATTACAGGTGATCACCATTGCAATACACACACACACACACACACAGATATTCCTACACACACACACTCTCACATACACACAGACACAGGTACACACAGACGCGCACACAGACACCCACACACACCCTTATAGACACACACACTCACACATGCACCCCCTCACAGACTTAAGACACTCTGCACTCACCACACACACACACACTTTCTCACACTCACAACCTCCACCCCAGACAGATACACACACACAGACAGACAAAGACCCACATGCACACATATATTTTGTGTGGTGAATTTGTACTTGCAGAGTTACATTGCACTTTGCTCAAAAACTGCATACATTCATGTAGAACTCTGAGCTCAAAAACTGTATGAATTTATGTAAAACTCCGTTATCTCACTTTTTAGATTAGAATCAATCTAAACATCAGGTCATAGACAGAGAACACAGGGGGCTAACACCTTCAACATATTGTCTAGCTATCACCATTGTTAACAGCTAACCCGAGAATGCAACTTTAAAAAAAGGGGTTTGTGATTTACACATGAAAGAAGTGAAACTATCACTGTATTCTAACAGATGAAAGGCTTAACAGACAATCAATTCTTCCATATATAATTTCAGTTACATCACACTGCAAATTTTTGCTATAAATTCTGTGTTACGATCGAGCCCTCCACAATCACCTGATGAAGGAGCGTCGCTCCAAAAGCTTCCAATTAAACCTGTTGGACTATAACCTGGTGTTGTGTGATTTTTAACTTTGTACACACACTTGGAGTGTGTATGTGAAATGGAAATGTGTACAGAGCATTTGGTGTGAGGCTTGGTCTGACAGGAGTACATTGGTCCTTGCTTCAGCCCAGTCCAAATTACCTGCCCATTGAAATCTGAGACACTCTGGTGCAATTTTAGCACCTTTCAACTCAGAAACAGTTCTTTCTCCTGCTCAGTATTTGCCACATTGCCAATCTCTGGACATGTAAGAACTTACCAAGATGGGTATTAACCAACCAGCTAAATGCAACTAACAATTTAATCTCAAAACCACAACAGCTTAATCCAACTGAGACAAGCGTCAGAGATGAAACCACAGAAATATTATCAAGGGTAGAATCACAATCAGATTTTATCTTAAAACGTTGAAAACACTTCACTTTGATCAAACAGTTAAATACTGTGAAAAAATATATGAATTAGAAAAATGCAACAATTGAAAAGTCTAAAATGTGAGACAAGCAGGAAGTGGGGAAGTGTTGTTAAAGTCGGAAACACTGGGAGGTCCTGAAACATCACCAGAAGCTTTATCTACTTCGCTGATGGACAAGTGGTCACTTCTGTTCAGAATAATAGACTGCCTTTGTTGTAATATCTTTAATAAATCAAACAAATTGAAGCAATGAGTTGGAGAGAGGGAACAAATCTGTTAACCCAACAGATCATCTCAGAAAGTTGGTTCATACAGGTCCTACAACTGACCTCAGGATCCCAGGGTTAGGGATCTGTCAATTGACCATTGCTCTCACTTTCAGTTGATATCCAGTCATGTCCTTGCATATGTGGTAACCAAGTGTCACTACGTACTGAGGTTCTACCTGTCCCCGGTGTTGCGAAGGATGGGCCTGGCCTCGCTGCCGCGGAACGCTCCGAGTAGTTGGACCGTTCCGTATCTCCTGTCCTTCGTGGAGAAATTAATGAAGAAAAACACCTTTGACCACAAGTCCATCAGGAAGTGGTCAGCACGTAGTGTCCTTGAGACCCTTCGGGAAAAGGAGAGGGCGGATCCTATCGAGCGGTTCCCTGAGCAGACTGTCAAAGCCATTTGGCAGAATGCCTCATCGCCAGAACTTTCCAACAAGCACCAAGACATGGCTTGGCTGGTGGTGAGAAGGGCTCTGCCTGTGAGATCCTTTATGCACGCCCGGACTCTCTGCCGCACCGCACGCTGCCCTCGAAGTGGCTGTGGGAGGAACGAGATTGTCACACACCTCCTTCTGGAATGTGCCTATGCAGAGGAAGTCTGGAGAGGAATGCAGTGGTGTTTGTCGAGGTTCATCCCGAGCAGCGCCGTGACGCGGGACTCCGTGCTCTACGGTCTGTTCCCCGGGACGCACACCGAGACGAACATCAACTGTGCCTGGAGGATCATCAACTCGGTGAAGGACGCTCTCTGGACGGTCCGAAACCTGCTGATCTTCCAGCTGAAGGAGTTGACCCCGACTGAGTGTTGCAGACTGGCACATTCCAAGGTCCAGGACTACGTGTTGAGGGATGCGCTGAAGCTTGGGGCAACTGCCGCCAAGGCGCGGTGGGGAAAGACCACTGTGTAACATCTGCCTGCCTAACGAAGAACAGGGGGCCCATGCAGTCATTTGGGCTCCGCTGACGCCTCAGCTAATTATATGGGCATATGATCAAAAAATGTACAGACCTGTATAAAAATGATAAGTTTTGATCTCTGTATGTACATGTTTACATATGTATGGCATGACCAACTGTACAGACCATCAAATTATTTTATGAATAAAGTATATTTTTGAAATAAAAAAAAGTTTGGGAGTCTGCCTCCAGGAATCACAAAGAAGCTGGCTTCCAAGTTCAGTGGAAAACCGGGAAGGCAATGGAATGCCTAAGGGAGCGGAGTATGAATGTAAGGAGATCCTGACAAACGAGCTGAGGCACTGGTTAAAGCTCAGCTTGAGGAGTGGAAATCATTTCGTTCGCTTACATCTTCCAGTACTTCAGTGAGAAACGGTGTCTGCTCTCCCTGTTCACCCTATCTAACCCTCTGATTATCTTATATGTCTCTATTAAGTCACCTCTCAACCTTCTTCTCTCCAACGAAAACAGCCTCAAGTCCCTCAGACTTTCCTCGTAAGACCTTCCCTCCATACCAGGCAACATCCTAGTAAATCTCCTCTGCACCCTTTCCAAAGCTTCCACATCCTTCCTATAATGTGGTGACCAGAACTGTACACAATACTCCAAGTGTGGCCGCACCAGAGTTTTGTACAGCTGCAGCATAACCTCCTGGTTCCGGAACTCAATCCCTCTGTTAATAAAGGCCAAAGCACTGTATGCCTTCTTAACAACCCTGTCAACCTGGGTGGGAACTTTCAGGGATCTGTGTACATGGACACCGAGATCTCTCTGCTCATCTGCACTCCCAAGAATCCTACCATTAGCCCAGTACTTTGCATTCCGGTTACTCCGACCAAAGTGTGTCACCTCACACTTGTCCACATTAAACTCCGTTTGCCACTCTCAGCCCAGCTCTGCATCCTATCAATGTCTCTCTGCAACCTACTACATCCTTCGTCACTATCCACAATGCAGATGTTTAGTGTCCAGCCTCTTTTCTATCGACTTTAAATTTTGAGAATTGGCTGTTCACTCTTAATTTTGCGGGCAGTCAAAAACATATGGGCATGTGAATTAGGAACACGAGTAACACCAAAAATTGGAACCATAGAAAACAGGGTGAAGTACAGGCCAATCAGCCCCTTGAGCATGGTCTGCCATTCAGTGGCTATTCTGATTACATTTCCACCTTCCCCAATAACCTTTCACTTTTATCGAAAATAAGGAATAAGTGAGCAGAGCCCACCACGTGGACAATGAGATACACGATCATGTGGAGTGATGCAGCCAGAAGCAGTTGTCAAGGAAACTAAGAAACTTTGCATCTTTAGGGTTTGTGTGAAGGTGGGGTTCCTGTTCACGGTCCATCAGCACAGGCTGTAAGGATCACCACGGGGAAAGTCCAGCATTCCCTGTGCCCAGGAAGGTTTTACCCTGTTAAAGGGTGCTATGTAAATATAACAGCTTCTATCTCTCTCAGAGCAGTTGGCCAATTGCAGAGTCCTCATTCCTTCAGACTCAGCAGCACCCCCATGGGTCGTGGCCAGTGCTGGGACTGCAGGAGGTCCCAGAGTAGCCTCAATGGCAGAGACCTGAGTAAATGGGATGGAGGATCACAGGGATATTCCTCTTTGGGGAGTGTGGGGTCAGGTGCTTGCTCATAGGAGGGGGCGAGGTGGTGGAATCTTCCAGGTGGCCAGGTCATTGATGTTCTCAAGGTGGGCCCAGGACATGAGCTCCTTGTTTTAGGACGGACCTCCTACCTCCACTCAGCTCCTTAGGGAGACATTAGGTGACCTGCCCTGGGTGGCAACATGCCCCTTGTGCTGCTGGCAAAGTCCCAGTGGGGGTGAGCCAGGTCTTTCGACAGCCATGATTTGATCATCAATGGGTCTCAGTGGGCTGAAGGACACAGGGCACTCAGTACCTATCCCATCACCTGCAGACAATGGGCATAGCCCCCTGTCCCCATGCCATTACACCTGACTCTCCAGGCTGCTGTCTCACCTCCCAGCTTGCTCCCATGATGGGAGATGCGCCGGGACAGTGTCAAAGTCCATCTCTTGTGTCAGGCTGAGGCCGTGCTGCAGCACTGTGTGTTCATACTGTGGCTTCTCTTCAAGGACAGCAAACAGACCAAGATCTGGACAAAGAGGTTACATTTTGGTCACAGCATGTACGAGGGACGATGATGACCAGAACACAAGCAGAAAGCCAGAGGAGAAACTGTTGGGTTTGTCTGAAATTTAATTGCTTCGACTGAGGAACCTGCCAGCCCGTGGTGAGATATTGATGTAGAAGTGTCCCCCTCTGGAGAGAGATACACCCTCCTCATCTCTCATTGGTCACATTTAAAGATTCAGTCAGTTTAGTAATTCCTATGTATCCCTGAATCACCTGGAACATCTCACCCAAATCACCCACTCACCCAAATCACCCCCTCACCCAAATCACCCCCTCACCCAAATCACCCACTCACCCAAATCACCCACTCACCCAAATCACCCCCTCACTCAAATCACCCCCTCACCCAAATCACCCCCTCACCCAAATCACCCACTCAACCCAAATCACCCACTCAACCAAATCACCCACTATCCAAATCACCCACTCACCCAAATCACCCACTCAGCCAAATCACCCATTCAGCCAAATCACCCACTCAGCCAAATCACCCATTCAGCCAAATCACCCACTCAGCCAAATCACCCCCTCACCCAAATCACCCACTCACTCAGATCACCCACTCAACCAAATCACCCACTCACCCAAATCACCCCCTCACCCAAATCACCCCCTCACCCAAATCACCCCCTCAACCAAATCACCCCCTCAACCAAATCACCCCCTCAACCATTCCAACTCAAAGGAATACAGACCTGATTTACAGAACCTATCCTCATAATTTATCCTTGTCATGCTGTCATTACTCTGGTGAATCTTCAGCGCCCCCCCCCCCCCCCCCCCCGCCCCCCCCGCCACCCCACACCCACTCCAGGGTGCTTCCAGAGGGTATAATGCCCAGAAATGATTGTGGTGACTCTCACTGGGCTCTCAGCATTGATCTGTATGTTTGAAGGATTTGTTTCTCGGTCTGGAGAAGTCATTTAGGATCATCACGGACATCAGGTTAGGATTAGATTCACAGAAATGTGGGAAAGGAGTGTTTGATCCAATCTGTCCATCAATTACAGATAAACCTAAGTACTGGTGAGGTACAGGCTGCTGCTGAGGAGCAGGGAAATGACCGAGGAGATTCTTCTCTTGGTTGGAGAATTGCTGTTCAGGATTGGTGCAGTATTGAAGCTCATGGTCATTGTCTGTTCAACACAAATAGGAACAATTTAAGGGCCGGTGAGCTGCATGGATATTCATTTCAAAAACAAGTTAACTTCCATTTATATAGCCCCCTTTAACATGGCAAAACATTCACCGGGACAGGTGTAAAATGGTGAAGAGAGAGCATGATGAGGTAATGGAGAGATGGAAATGTGGAAACATAGAAACTAGGAGCAGGAGTAGGCCATTCGGCCCATCAAGCTTGTTCCACCAATCAATCTGATCATGGCCAATTCTCTCGCTCAATGCTGTATTTCTGCTTTCTCCCCTTGTGACCTTTACAGTCTCAAAGTGTGTCCTTTCTTGTGTAAGGAGACCAACACTGCACGCAAACTGAAGAGCTGGAGACATGGAGAGGTAAAGGAGGGGAGGGTGGAGAAAAGCAGAGGTGGAGAGGTACGGATGGGGGAAGATGGAGGGAGGAGGGGGAAGGGGTGGGGGAGAAAGTCGGAGTTATGGTGAGAGGCGCGAGTGAGAGAGGAGGGAGAAATGGAGAGGTGCAGAGGGGAGGGGGTGAAGAGCAGTTTCTAGGAATAGTTGAGAACAAAGTGTGGAGCAGGAATCAGTAACCGTGGTTGACCTGTAACAGCCTCAGGTTCCTCTGTCCCTACTCCCCCACCCATGCCTCCCCCACTTTAAAGTTCTGCTGTTTATCCACATCTCCACTTCACACCACAATCCCCCTGCCTTAAATTCTATCTGTTATGTGCCTGCCCAGTTCACCAGTAAATCGACACCCTGCTCAGCCGCGTTACCATCTCCCCACTGTTTACCATGTCGCTGAAACACTGGGTCATCTGTAAATCCGGAATAAGGTGCATTTGCTCTCTTTCGGTGCCCCATCCCCATCAACATCACCCCATCTCTGGTTCCAACATCACCTCCACCCCATTCCCTGTAATGTTTCTCACCAATGTAGCCCAGGAATGAAATGGCTCTCCTTCAATAACAAGTGAGTAGCTACTGAGTCAGTATACAGCGCTGCTGGTACAGTCTGTGCCTTTTGGGTCTAACACAAGCAATCAGCAAGGGTAGCCTGTTCTTTCCCCTCAGTGTAAATACGCATTCCCAGTGAGCCACCATGTTATTGTGGCATTAACCATTCTGGTGCTGTACAGAATTTACACCCAGCAAGTTCCAACCGGCCTGGATCAGTTTATCTTCCACATCAGCTGTTTTCAAAATCCACCGACTTTCCTTTATTCCATATCCACCCTCCCCCCTCTATTTCCTGTCTTACTATGGTTTTGATGTCAGACTGTCCACATCTCATCATCACCAGTAGTTTACACATTACGCCAGCACCCATGTGTCACAGAGATTTTCCTTCATTGTACAGACATATCCCCAGGGTTCCAAACATTGTAAAACCTGCAGATTATTAGTACTCCGGTCTCCAGACTTGGCATGACAAATAGCAACAGGAATCACCAACATCAAAATGCAGCATCATAGGAGCAGGAGTAGGCCATTCAGCCCCTTGAGCCTGTCCCACCGATCTGTGGCCTAACTCCATTTATCTGCCTTTGGTCCATATCTCTTAATTTTAAATCTGAGACAGATAAATTAACAACTGATCCAGCATCCACTGCTGTTTGTGGAAGAGAGTTCCAAACCTCTCCCACCCTTTGTGTCTGGGAATGCTTCCTGACATCTCTCCTGAATGGTCTGGCCCTAATCCCCCTAGTTCTAGAATCCCCAACTAGTGGAAACATTTTATCTTTATCTACCCTGTCCTTTCCTGTTACTATCTGGAAGACTTTGATCAGATCATCCCTTAACCTTGTAAATTCTGAAGAAAACAGGCCTCATTTGTATAATCTCTCTTCATAATCTAACCCCTGCAGCCCAGGTATCATTGTTATAAATTGAATGTAAAAGATATTCCCTTAGCTCACACATGAATGCAGCCTGGAATTAACAGGAACTTACCTGGTCAGCCATCAGGAAGGAGTTTAACAATGTGAGGCATGTTCTTATTAACAGAAAGGAGAGAAAACAAGAATGTAAATTAATTTTTTGACGGAACTGTTGCTTGGAATGATGGAACTGACTGGTGTTTTGGTTCCTTACCACATAGATCTGATCGGGATCAACTTGGAGATCATCTGATTTCTGTAACCAAATGGAATGAAATGGTATGATATAAATTACTGAAGGGTGGAAACTCCAAAGGGACAGTAAGATTGTAAAACTGAGAAAACACAACATCTCGCCATGACCCTGCAGCTTACACACTGCCTCGTGTACAATCCCCTTCACTGGTTTGCAGTGATCGTTGACAACTTGTTAGTCTTTCACAGAAATTACAACCTTGTCTGATTTTTCACCTGGTTGGAAGATTTGGAGGATTGTGACTAAGTCTTTCAAGAAAAGGGTATTGAAGAACTTGACACAAAAAATGTTAACCAGATATAAATATTACCACCAATAGATCAAACAAGGGTAAAAACAAAATACTGAGGATGCTCCAAATCTAAAATAACAAAGAAATTGCTAGAGAAACTCAGCAGGTCTGGTAGCTCCTGTGGAGAGAGAAACAGTTAACAGTTTGAGTCCAGTCTGATTCCTGTTTGGAGCTGGAATATAGTTATGTATCCCCAGTGGTGAAAGTACAAGCAACATATTCGTTCATTTCATTTCATTTGTGATTTGGAGGAGCCAGTGTTGGACTGGGGTGGACAAAGTTAAAAATCACACAACACCAGGTTATAGTCCAACAGGTTTATTTGGAAGCACAATCCTTTGGAGCACTGCTCCTTTGTCAGGTAGCTAGTGGGGCAGAGTCATAGGACACAGAATTTAGCATGAAAAGTCCCAATCAGATGGTCTCCAGGTTGATACCAATCAGATCTATATTCATACAACTGATGCGATGTATTGAACAAACTTGGATGGCTGTTATGTCTTTACTCACTTGGAATGGGGATGCAGGTTTCGATTCATTAATATGTAAATCCCAGAGTTCCTTTCAAGTCACAGTCCGGAGACAACTTAAGGTTTTAAAAAAAAGTGACGTCTTCTCAGACAGTCCATTAAAGGTGTGAGGTTAGAGTCTGTCTGTATCCTAACCTGGAGCCAGACTGGTTCTATTTCCAAAGTAGGAATTTATAAAATATCACATGGACCCACAGCCTACAGATTGTGCTTTTTGAACAAAATAGAATGTATCTTCAAATGTAAAGTCACCTCTTATATGGCATTGCATCAGTTGGTATGACACTTTGACCTTTTACTATAAATTCTGGGTTCTGTGATCCTGCCCCACAAACTCCCTGCTGAAGGAGCAGCGCTATGAAAGCTAGTGCTTCCAAATAAACCTGTTGGACTATAACCTGGTGTTGTGTGAGTTTTAACTTTACCCATTTCATTTGCCATATCCTTACCTACTATTGGCCAACATTCTCACTCTGTCTCGAAGACTAACATCCATTTGTTTACACTTTTCCTGTTTGTACCTCCATTTTTACATTTACAGCTAGCTTTCTCCCATAGTCTAATTTCTTCCTTCTCACTAACCTTTTAGTCATTCTCTGACATTATATTCTGGTCAATGATCTAACCTGTCACTCACCTGTGTATAGTTAAATGCTTTGCCCTTCAGTTTGAAGTTTTCCTTAACTTGTGTAGTTAACTACAGGTTGTGTATTGGTCCTTTATGGTAGGAATATAATTATTCTGGGTATACTAAAATGGCCCCTTAAGCATCTGCCACGTTGTCTTTATTGATCTATCAGCTAGCCAGGTGGTGGAGGGAGTGGATGGTTGAGGGTGCGATGCCAATCAAGCAGGTTGCTTTGTCCTGGATGGTGTCAAACTTCTTGTGTTGTTGGAGCTGCCCCCATCCAGGGCAAGAGGGGGATATTCCAGCACACTCCTGACTTGTATCTTGTAAAGAAAAAGGGTAGGACCATTAAATCCTGTGAAGATGGACATTGAGGGATATACAGCTTTGGGTTAACAGAAAAAAGGTGGATTATGGCAGATACTGAGAGCTCAAAACAGCTGAATCCCTAGAGGGAACTTGAAAAAGAGATTAACAGAGCTAAAAGGGATATGGAAAGAGTAGGAAAGAGTGAGGATTTCAGATGCTGGAGATCAGAGTCAAAAGTGTGGTGCTGGAAAAGCACAGCAGGTCAGGCAGCATCCGAGGAGCAGGAGAGTCACCTTTTCAAGGGTAAGACCTTCATCAGGAATGTAAGAGGGAGCCTGGGGGGCTGGGAGAAAAATGGGAAGGGGTGGGGCTGGAGGGAAGGTAGCTGGGAATGCAATAGGTAGATAAAGGTGGGGGTGATAGGTCAGGGAGGAGGTCGAACGGATAGGTTAGAAAGAAGATGGACAGGTCAAGAGGATGGTGCCGAGTTGGAAAGTTGGATCTGGGATAAGGTGTGGGGGGAGGGGAAATGAGTAAACTGGTGAAATCCACATTGATACAGTGGAGGGTTGGAGGGTCCAAGGTGGAAGATGAGGGAAAGAGTAGGGGCCATTAAGTGCCACATAGTAATTTGTGCATGGAGCCAGATGATGTAGGTCAGGTTTGAACTGAATATTGTGTGTACCTAGTGAGAGGAACAGTGTGGGTACAGTAATCAGGGAGAAGGACAGTGACACTATTAAAGAAATTAATGCAGACAGAGGGGAGGTTCTGAGTGGTCTGGCAGATTTAAAAGTCGATAAATCTCCGAGCTGGAAGAAATGGGTCCCAGGCTGTTGAGTGAGACAATGGGGGAAAATAGTCAGGACACTGGCAATTCCTGCCTGGCTACAGGAGAAGTGCCAGAGGACTGAAGGAGAGCTAATGTGGTTCCATTATTCAAGGAAGGAGAAAGGGATAAATCAGGAAACTACAGGCTTGTCAATCTAGCCTCAGTGATGGGGAACCGATGGGGAGCAATTCTGAGAGATTGAATGAACCCTTACTTGGTGAGGCAGGGATCAATCAAGCACAGACATCATGGTTTTATTAAGGGGAGGCCGTGCCTGACCAGCTAGATTGAAGAGGGGACCAGGTGTGGGGATGGGACAGTGCTTTTGATGTACTCTGCTTGGACTCCAGCAAGACGTTTGATAAGGTCCCACATGGAGACTATTGTGAAGGTTAATGCCCATGGGGATCCAAGGACATTTGGCATATCCGATCCATAACTAATGGAGTGGCAGGAAGCAGAGGGTGATCATTGAGGGGTAACTTTGGAACTGGAAACCTGGAGTCACACAGGGAATAGGGTTGGGGCCCTTGCTGTTTGTGGTTTATAGAAATGACTGAGACTTAAATGTAAGAGCGCTGGTCAGTAAGATGCAGTAGGAGGGATGTGATAGCACTGGAGAGGGTGCAGAGGGAGATTTACCAGGATATTGCCTGGGCTGGAGAGTTTCAGTTTTGAAGAGAGATTGGAAAGACTGGGTTTGTTTTCCTTTGAGCAGAACAGCCTGACTGAGATGTATAACATTATGACGGGGGTAGATAGGGTACACAGGAAGGAGCTTTTCCTGTTGATAGAGTAATTAATGACTGGGTTATAGATTTAAAGTAAGGGACAGGAGGTTTTGAGGAGATTTTGTTTTTTTATTCATTTGTGGGACTTGGGCGTTGCTGTCTGGAGCAGCATTGATAGGCCGTCCCTAGTTGCCCCTTGAGAAGGTGGGGGTGAGCTGCCTTCTTGAATCACTGCAGTCCATGTGCTGTGGGTTGACCCACAATGGCCTTAGGGAGGGAATTCCAGGATTTTGGCCCAATGACTGTGAAGGAACAGGAATATATTTCCAAGCAATTGATACAACTGAGCGCCTTGCTAGGTCATTTCAGAGGACAGATGAAAGTCAACCACAATACTGGTCTGGAGTCACATGTAGGCCAGACCAGATAAGGATGGCAGTTTCCTTCTCTAAAGGACATTAGCGAGCCAGATGGATTTTTCTGACAATTGACAATGGTTTCATGGTCATCATGAGACTCTTAATTCCAGATTTCAAATTCCACCATCTGCCGTGGCTGGGTTCGAACCGAGGTCCCCAGAACATTATTCACGGTTTCTGGTTGAAGAGTCAAGCGATAACACCAGTAGGCCATCACCTCCCCAGATGTGAGAAAATCTTTTTCACTCGAGAGATTGGTAGGGATCAGGAACTCGCTGTCTGTGGGGATGGGGATGGCAGAAACCCCCATCACATTGGAGAGGTATTTAGATGTGCACTTGTGATACAGAGACACACCAGGCTACAGACCAAGAGCTGGACAATGGGATTAGAACGGTGAGGTGGTTGTTTTTGACTAGTGTGGATATGATGGACTGAATGGCCTGCCTTTGTGCTGTAGATGTATATGACTTTATATGGACAGGCGTTGGGGTGATGGGAGGGGAGTTACTCACAGCAGTATTCCAAGCCTCTGACCTGGTCTTGTAGTCAGAGTATTGAGACAGTGTGTCCAGTTGAGTCTTTGGCCAGTGGTAACTGGCAGGATGTTGACAGGGGTATGTGCCTGTTTGAAACCCCAGCACAGCCCTGACATTACTGAGGGAAGACTGGACACACTGATGCAGAGACTCACAGCTGACATTCACACCCAGGAGCGAGGTATCACCCAGGTGATGCCAAAGGTCAATAAAATGTTCATCTTACATCTTTGACACTGAAGCAGCAGCAATAAAAAAGCTGGAAACTGACAGCCTGCTTTCACTTACCCTTGTGTTTCTAAAAGCAGAAATGTTTTCATATTCCAGCATCAGGCTGTGTTCTCCAGTACCATGGGAAGAAGCTACAAAAGACAGCATTGAGGGCAGAATTAAAGAAATGATTCTGAATTATTTTCCAATGATGCACAGACAGACTGAAGTCATCACTGGAGGACTGCAATAAACATTTCAAATTGTATCTGATTCTGTGTTTACTATCATTTAACTTCAATACATTGTTCCATTAATTCAAACCAGAGTATTCCTTGTTAATATTGTTTCAGCGAAAGATTGATTTCCACCTACAGGATGACAGTTTCCGAGTGTGTCTGATACAGAAGCAAATAGCAGCTCCAGCGACGAGAATAATTCCCAGTACAGCCCCCACACTGATCCAGACACTCCACAGCTCGCTGTTCATTCCCACTGCAGGATCTGCAAACAGAGAGAGAGGGATGTGAGCCAGTACAGCTTCACAATAACTTAGTTCAAATATTGGATATTTTCCAACTGTCTCTCACAATGTGAGGCCTGATGCAGATTGTGTAAACAAGACTTACCTGTTACATTCAGCTGGGTTCCATTCCCACTGATGTCTCCCCACACTTTACAGAAATAGACCCCAGTGTCACTGGGCTGCACATTTGTGATGGTCAGAATGAAGCTGTTATTGGAGGGGTGTCTGGAAGACTGGAATCGCTCAGTAAATCCTGGGCTCCATTGTGTGTTGTTCCTCACGTCATGTGTTAAAACCCACTCTGTGTTATTCCCTGGTTGTTCCCGGTACCAGTGAACATCAGTGTGTGTCACAGTAGCATTCCTCACGGTGCACTGTAACCGGGCAGTGTGACCCTCAGTGACACGTTCCAGGCTCGGAGACTGGAGAAGGACTGGGACATTTGCACCTTTTAGGGGGAAAAAAACCATCACTGAAGTTAGAATCTGGTCTGAAGGTCAGTATTGTCAGTTTTCAAAGGGTCAGTGTCAACAAGACAGCTGCTGAACATTGAGAGAAGTCTGATCTAGCTGTGTTGGTTTGTTACTGAGTCAGATCAACAACAACTTCTTGGTATTATGAATGGTGCTATATACAAAGTGTCCATAGGAACACCACAGGAACTTTACAAAACAAGGTTTGGACCAGCTGCCAATGGAAAGAAGTGACAATTGGGGATGCTTAAGGGTCCAGAATTAAGAGAATGTGGATGTTAATTTATCCATACGGATGGTGGAGATCAGAGATGGGGAAGAGTGAGGTCAGGATGGGATTGAAAACAGTAATGAGTTTTTGAAATTAGGTTTTTCTTTCAATGGATTCCAGGAATTAGGGTGTCTCTGGCTGGGCCCAGCATTTATTGCCTGTCCCTAGTTGCCCCTTGGGAAGGTGGGGGTGAGCTGCCTTCTTGAACCGCTGCAGTCCATGTGCTGTGGGTTAATCCACAATGTCCTTAGGGAGAGAATTTCTGGATTCTGACCCAGCGACACTGAAGGAACGGTGATATATTTCCAAGGCAGGATGGGGAGTGGCCCAGAGGGGAATTTGCAGAGGGTGGTATTCCCATGTATCAGCTGTCCTTGGCCTTCTAGATGGAAGTGATTTATGGGTTTGGAAGGTGCTGTCTGAGGATCTTTGGTGAATTTCTGCAGTGCATCTTGTAGATAGTACACACTGCTGCTACTGAGCGTCGGTGGTGGAGGAAGTGGATGCTTGAGGGTGAGGTGCCAATCAAGCGGCTGCTTTGTCCTGGATGGTATGGGTAGTTGAGTGTTGTTGGAGCTGCCCCCATCCAGGCAAGTGGGGAGTATTCATTCCTGATGAAGGGCTTAATGCCCAAAACTGGATTAGTGGTGCTGGAAGAGCACAGCAGTTCAGGCAGCATCCAAGGAGCTTTGAAATCGACGTTTCGGGCAAAAGCCTGATGAAGGGCTTTTGCCCGAAACGTTGATTTCGAAGCTCCTTGGATGCTGCCTGAACTGCTGTGCTCTTCCAGCACCACTAATCCAGAATCTGGTTTCCAGCATCTGCAGTCATTGTTTTACCACCTTAATGCCCAAAACTCAGAGTCTATTCTCCTGCTTCTCGGATGCTGCCTGACCTGCTGTGCTTTTCCAGCACAATACTCTTGACTCTGATCTCCAGCATCTGCAGTCCTCACTTTCTCCAAGTGGGGAGTATTTCATCAAACTCCTGACTTGTGCTTTGTAGGTGGTGGACAGGCTCTGGGGAGTCAGGAGGTGAGTTACTCAATACAATATTCCCAGCCACTGACCTGCTCTTGTAGCCACAGTTAATGTGGTGAGTCCAGTTGAGTTTCTGGTCAATGATGACCCCCAGGATGTCGATAGTGGGGGATTCAGTGACAGAAACACCATTGAATATCAAGGGGTGGTGGTTAGATTGTCTGTTATTGATGATAGTCACAACCTGGTATTTATGTGTCACGAATGTTACTTGCAACTTGTCAGCCCAAGCCTGGATATTGTCCAGGGGCTGTTGGATTGGGACACTGAATGATGTTTTCTTGTCACCTGCACTGAAATACAGTGAAAAGTATTGTTGTGTGTGCTCCACAGATAGATCATACCTTACTAAGTACCTCAGGGTAACAGAACAGAGTGCAGAATACAGTGTTACAGCTGCAGAGAAGTTGCAGAGACAGACATCAACATTAACACTTGAAAGGTTTGTTCATAAATTTGATAACAGAGGGGAACAAACTGTTCTTCAATCTCTCATGACCACAGACACGGACTGCTTCAATATCTGAGGAGTCACAAATGGTGCTGAACATTGTGCAATCATCAGCGAACATCCCCACTTCTGACCTTATGGTGGAGGGAAGGTCATTGATGAAGCAGCTGAAGATGGACCTAGAACACTCCCTGAGGAACTCCTGCAGAGATGTCCTGGAGCAGAAATGACTGACCTTCCACAACCACAACCCTCTTCCTTTGAGTCAGATATGACTCTAACCAGCAGAGAGTTTGCCCTCCTGTTCCCTGGTTTGTACTGAAATCTGTACCATTCTGTACTTTACTGCTCAGATTTCCAAAAGCCAGGCGTCTGTGAGCCACCATTGCAAAGAATTAATTATGTGATGACATTATTTGAGAGAAAATTTACATAATGTTATAAGTACTTACTGGTCACATTCAGCCAAGTCCCTTTCCCAAAGACGTTCCCCCAAATCCCACAGACGTAGGTATTGGTGTCATTGAGCTGCAGCTCTCTGATGGTCAGAATGTAGCTGTTACTGGACACATTTCTGGAAAGCTGAAACCGTTCAGAGAATTCTCTCGATCGGTAAGTAACTCCATTAACATAATGAGTCAATAAGGTACGTGTCTTGTTTCCAGGGTGGTACCAGTGGACAGTGTAATTTTCCACTGTGTTATTTCTGAAGCTTCTCCCCAAACGGCACTGAATCTGCACAGTTCCACCCTCTGGTATCTTCACATTTTTTGGGAACTGAGCAAGAATGGGATGTGCCTCAGGACCTGCGCACAGGAAATAAACATTAGACCAGAAAAGCTGAGAAGCCCCAGGTGGATAACCGCAGTATTGCTGGGACCCCACACAGTGAACCTGGTTACAGCTGCTCAGCACATTCTGGATTCAGGAGATTGACATCCCACCAGCTCTGACAGACAAAGCTTGGGCTCATTTCCAGGGGGTTCCTCCAGGTCTCTGAGCTCAAATCAGGGCAAGACCACTCTACTCTGAGTGGGACAAACACAAGCTACATCCCCAGACTCTGACCCCAAGATGGACAACATCATAAAGTAATTTCACCTGGAGCTCGGCAAGGTTGTTCAGAGGATCAAAGATTCCAACCGTTCCTGTGTCAGTTACATTTTAAATTGCGAAATTACTTTGTTCACCACCTCCTTCCCAACCCCCTCCCAACCTTACACCCCATGTGTTTGTCAGAATGAATCCATTGATCCCTGCAGCTGTGACATTCTGGGATTGTCATTGAAAGGACTGTGAAGATCAAATGATCTTGAATTCTGAAGAAAGTGTCAAACCAGCCTGGAACCATTAACTCTTTCTTTCCCCCGTCCCAGAAGCTGTCAGACCTGCTGAGTTTCTCCAGCTCTTACTGCTCTGTTTGAAGAGTTCATCCTGTCCTGGTTCCCAGTAAATACCATTCTCTGTCCAGCTCATTGCTGAGTACTGACTCCACCCTGACAGGACAGTAACAGGACCTGAACGTGCAGGATCTCAGCTACATTTCATTTTCCCATCCAGGGTGTCGGCATCATGGACAAAGCCAATACTTAATGCCCCTTCTGGGTCATGTGAGAGGGCAGTTAGAGTCGCCAACATAGCTGTGGGTCTGGAGTCACGTGTAGGCCAGACCGGTAAGAATGGCAGATTCCTTCCCTAAAGGACATGAGTGACCCAGGATTAGGGTTTTGAATTCAGGAGGATTTCTACAACATTGTCACGTTCACCATTATTGAATCTTTTACAGATTTTTAAATTGCCCCAGCTGCCACAGTGAGATTTTATCCCTGATTTTGGGAGGACTAGCCCAGGGCTCCAGATTAATAGTTTTACCCAATCCGTGTTGGGTTGGAGGAGGAGGAGACAAGGATGTTTAACATCCCCGACAATCAGTGATGGCCAGTTTATAGCTTCCAGAATACCCCATCATTCATCCATTCCCCAACCAGCTAACGCCATCACAGATCCAATCACCAACCAGCATACCCCATCATTCACCCATTCCCCAATCAGCTAACGTCATCACTGATCCAATCACCAACCAGCATACCCCATCATTCATCCATTCCCCAATCAGCTAACGTCATCACTGATCCAATCGCCAACCAGCATACCTCATCATTCATCCATTCCCCAACCAGCTAACCTCATCACTCATCCAATCACCAACCAGCATACCCCATCATTCATCCATTCCCCAATCAGCTAACGTCATCACTGATCCAATCACCAACCAGCATACCCCATCATTCATCCATTCCCCAACCAGCTAACCTCATCACTCATCCAATCACCAACCAGCATACCCCATCATTCATCCATTCCCCAATCAGCTAACGTCATCACTGATCCAATTACCAATCAGCATACACCATCATTCATCCATTCCCCAACCAGCTAACCTCATCACTCATCCATCAGTCACCAATCAGTGTACCTCATCATTCATTGATACCCCAACAAGAGTACCCCATCACTCATCCAATCACCAACCAGCAGATGCCATCATTCATTCATTCCCCAACCAGCTAACGTCATCACTAATCCAATCACCAATCAGCAAACCCCATCATTCATCCATTCCCCAACCAGCATACCCCTCCTGCTCACATCCCCTGCTCACACCCCGTGTTCACACTGACAGCTCACCCTCCGTGTTCACACCCCTGCTCACACTGATATGAGTGTGAGTGTTTTGGAGGAGAGCGTGTGGATGATGGTGCCATACAGCTGCGTGTACCTTGTCATTGAGTAGATACCTACTGCACACCAGGGCTGGCCTCACTGGCTCTCCTGGCTCAGTGTGGTACCTGATGCTGCATTCTCCCTTGAGGTCAAAGCAATCTTAATCCTTTAAACACAATGATCAGACTACAAACGACACCTTGATAAGTGGGGATGTAATAAGTAGAAAAGTGGGGCGCTGGACATTCCTGATGAAGGGCTTATGCCTGAAATGCTGACTCTCCTGCTCCTCGGATGCTGCCTGACCTGCTGTGCTTTTCGACTCTGACTCTCCAGCATCTGCAATCCTCACTTTCTGCTTGTGAGTTGAAATAAGCAAAGCTGAGCCCAGTTTGAGGATTGTGTAGTGAAGGTGTACTTACCCATTGAAGAGTAGAGGACCAGAACTAGACCTGCAAGCCATGGGTGAAACATTGCAAACATGTTTACTTTACTTTTCCAAAATTCACTTTGCGCTCTTCCGCACAATGTGTGCTGTCTCTCGCTGTCCTTTTCCAACACACAGGAAGAAGATTAGAAAAATGGGCGGTCCACTTATGAAAAGATTAGCTAAAAATAGAGATTCACACATTGTAGATAAATGGCCAAGTCTTGCTTTTGGCTCTCTGCATTTCTTTATGTCCTACAAAGGAATGGGGGATAAGTTTTACTCACCCCTCACTGGGCCTCCACGTGACATTTTGCTTAGCTGTTTTCCAAGGGCAGTTCAGGGTCAACCACATCGCTGTGGGTCTGGAGTCAATGGTAGGCCATACTGGTTAAGGATGGCAGATTTTGGGAGGGTTTAAATTAGTTTGGCAGGGGGATAGAACTGGAGCTGTGGATCAGATGATGGAATAGGAAGTGAACAGGTAGATACAGCATGCAGAGAGTCTGTGAGGAAGGATAGACAGTTGATGGGGCAAAGGTGCAGTCAGTGTGATAGGTTGTAGTGTGTCTATTTTAATGCAAGAAGTATCAGGAATAAGGGTAATGAACTTAAAGTATGGGTCAGTACTTGGGACGATGATGATGTGGCCATTACAGACACTTGGATATCACAGGGGCAGGAATGGGGGGATGTTCCAGGGTTTAGATGTTTCAAAAGGAACGACGAGGGAGGTATAAAAGAGATGGGAGTGGCATTGCTAATCAGGGATAGTATCCCAGCTGCAGAAAGGGAGGTCGTCGAGGAGGGTTTGTCTACAGAGTCAGTGTGGATGGAAGGCAGAAACAGGAAAGGAACAGGCACTTTATTGGGAGGTTTCTACTGCCCCCCAACTCCGCCCAACAACAACAACAGAGACATGGAGGAGCAGATTGGGAGGCAGATTTTGGAAAGGTGCAGGAGTAACAGGGTTGTTGTAATGGGTGACTTCAATTTCTCTAATATTGATCAGAACCTCCTTAGTTCAGATAGTTTGGATGGAGCAGACTTTGTCAGGTGTGTCCAGGAAGGATTCCTGACTCAATCTGTAGATAGGCCAATTAGAGGGGAGGTCAGATTGGATTTGGTGGTTGGCAATGAACGAGGTCAGGTGTCAGATCTCTTGGTGGTAGTTTCGGTGATAGTGATCACAACTCCCTGACCTTTACAATCGGTATGGAGAGAGATAGGAGCAGACAGTATGGGAAAGTATTTAATTCTTTTGTGGGGGGGGGGGGGGGCGTGGTGAGTGGTGAAATTACAATGCTATTAGGCAGGACCTGTGCAGTGTAAATTGGGAGCAGATATTCTCAGGGAAGTGCAGGACAGAAATGTGGAGGCTGTTTATGGAGCACCTGCTGATAGTGCTGGGTTTGTCCCACTGAGGCAAGGAAGGGATGGTAGGGTGAAGGAACCTTGGGTAACAAGGGATGTGGAACATCTCGTCAAGAAGAAGAAGGATGTTTACTTAAGGTTGAGGAGGCAAGGATGAGACAGGGCTAGAGGGTTGCAAGGTAGCCAGGAAGGAACTGAAGAATGGTCTGCGGACAGCTAGGAGGGGCAGGAAAAGCCTTAGAACACAGAACAATACAGCGCAGAACAGGCCCTTCGGCCCGCGATGTTGTGCTGACCTGTGAACTATTCTCAGCTCGTCCCCCTACAGTATCCTATCATCATCCATGTGCTTATCCAAGGATTGTTTAAATCTCCCTAATGTGGCTGAGTTGACTACATTAGCAGGTAGGGCATTCCACACCCTTACCACTCTCTGAGTAAAGAAATTGCCTCTGGCATCAGTCGTAAATCAATCACCCCTCAATTTGTAGTTATGCCCCCTTGTACAAGCTGACATCATCATCCTAGGAAAATGTCTTTCAATGTCTACCCTATCTAATCCTCTGATCATCTTGTATGTCTCTATCAAATCCCCTCTTAGCCTTCTTCTTTCCAATGAGAACAGACCCAAGTCTCTCTGCCTTTCCTCATAAGACCTTCCTTCCAGACCAGGCAACATCCTGGTAAATCTCCTCTGCATCTTTTCCAATGCTTCCACATCCATCCTGAAATATAGCGACCAGAACTGCACACAATATTCCAAGTGTAGCCGCACTAGCGTTTTGTATAGTTGCAGCATGATATTGCGGTTCCGGAACTCAGTCCCTCTACGAATGAAACCTAACACAGCACTATCCACCTGGGTGGCAACTTTCAGGGACCTATGTACATGGACTCCAAGATCCCTCTACACATCCACACTACCAAGAATCTTTCCATTGACCCAGTACTCTGCCTTCCTGTTATTCTTACCAAAGTGCATCACCTCACATTTAGCTGCATTGAACTCCATTTGCCACCACTCAGCCCAATTCTGCAGTTTATCCAAGTCCCCCTGCAACCTGTAACATTCTTCCAAACTGTCCACTACTCCACCAACTTTAGTGTCATCTGCAAATTTACTAATCCATCCACCTATGCCTGTGTCTAAGTCATTTATAAAAATGACAAACAGCAGTGGTCCCAAAACAGATCCTTGTGGCACACCACTAGTAACTTACAGAAAGCCAGTTTCTAATCCAAACTGCTAAATCACCCTCAGTCCCATGCCTCTGCATTTTCTCCAACAGCCTGTCCAAGTATACCACGTCAACTGCCCTACCCTCGTCTACATGCTTGGTCACGTTCTCAAAAAACTCAATGATATTTGTGAGACATGACCTGCCCTTGACAAAACCATGTTGACTATCTGAAATCAAATTGTTGTTGTGGTTCTGTTCGCCGAGCTGGAAGTTTTTGTTGCAAACGTTTCGTCCCCTGGGTAGTGTACAAAATACCATGCAAGGACTGCACAAAACACTATATAGGACAAACAGGAAGACAGCTAACAATCCGCATACATGAACATCAACTAGCCACGAAACGACACGACCAGCTATCCTTAGTAGCCACACACGCAGACAACAAGCAACATGAATTCAACTGGGACAACACTACTATCATTGGGCAAGCCAGACAGAGAACAGCCAGGGAATTCCTAGAGGCATGGCATTCATCCACAAACTCCATCAACAAACACATCGACCTGGACCCAATATACCAACCACTACAGCGGACAGCTGAAACTGACAACCGGAAGCGGCAGGGACAGACCACTATAAACACCGGAGGAAACATCAAAGAAGCACTTCGCAGGAGGCTCCCAAGCACTGATGATGTCGCCTAGCCAGGGGACGAAACGTTTGCAACAAAAACTTCCCGCTCGGCGAACAGAACCACAACGAGCACCCGAGCTACAAATCTTCGCACAAACTTTGATCAAATTGTTGCTTGCTAGCTGAGGAAGGAGATTGAGAGGGGACCTGATTGAGGTTTACAAAATCATGAAGGGTATAGACAGGGTGGATAGAGACAAGCTTTTTCCCAGGGTGAAGGATTCAATAACGAGAGGTCATGCTTTCAAGGTGAGAGGTGGAAAGTTTAAGGGGGAATACACGCGGCAACACAGAAGGTGGTGGACGTTTGGAACGCGTTGCCAGCAGAGGTGGTAGAGGCAGGCATGGTAGATTCATTTAAGATGCATCTAGACAGATGCATGAGTTGGTAGGGAGCAGAGGGATGCAGATATTTAGGAATTGACCAACAGGTTTAGACAGTAGATTTGGTTTGGCTCAGGCTTGGAGGGCCGAAGGGCCTGTTCCTGGGCTGTAAATTTTCTTTGTTCTATAAATCTTATCTCTTATAATCCTTTCCAAAACCTTTCCTACAACAGAACCTTGGTGGGTAGGATTAAGGAAAACCCTAAGGTATTCTACACTTACATGAGGAACAAGAGGACGGCCAGAGTGAGGGTGGGACTGATCAGGGAGAGTGGAGGGAACTTGTACCTGGAGTCGGAGGAGATAGGGGAGGTCCTTAATGCATACTTTGTTTCAGTATTCACTACTGAGAGGGACCTTGTCGTTTCTGAGGACAGCGTGAAACAGACTGATATGCTTGAACAGCTTGATGTTAAGAAGGAGAATGTGCTGAAAATTTTGAAAAACATGAGGATAGGTAAGTCCTTTGGGCCAGATGGGATATACCCGAGGTTACTAAAGGAAGTGAGGGAAGAGATTGCTGCACCTTTGGCGATGGACTTTGCATCCTCACAGTTACAGACCAGAAAGTCTTACATCGGTGAGGGCAAACAATTGGGGAGGATTCTGAGAGACAGGATTTCTGATTAGAGATAGTCAGCATAACTTTGTGAAAGGACAGGTCATGCCTCACAAACCTTACTGAATTCTTTGAGGATATGACAAAACACATTGATGAAGGTAGAGCAGTGGCTATGGTGTACATGGATTTTAACAAGGTGTTTGGTATGGTTCCCCATGGTAGGCTCATTCAGAACATAAGGAGGCATGGAATACAGGATACAGAACTGGCTGGCCTATGGAAGACAGAGGGTGGTGGTAGATGGAAAGAATTCAGTATGGAGCTCACTGACCAGTGGTGTTCCACAGGGATCGGTTCTGGGACCTCTGCTCTTTGTGATTTTATAACTGACTTGGATGAGGAAGTGGAAGGATGTGTTAGTAAGTTTGCCAATGACACGATGGTTGGTGGAGTTGTGGATAGTGTGGAGGGCTGTTGTAGGTTGCAATGGGACATTGACAGGATGCAGAGCTGGGCTGAGAAGTGGCAGATGGAGTTCAACCTGGAAAAGTGTGGAGTGATTTAGTTTGAAAGGTTGAATTTGAATGCAGAACACAGGGTTAAAGGCAGGATTCTTGGTAGCGTGGAGGAACAGAGGGATCTTGGGATCCATGTCCATAGATTCCTCAAAGTTGACACCCAAGTGGATAGGGTTGTTAAGAAGGCGGATGGTGTGTTGGCTTTCATTATCAGAAGGATTGAGTTTAAGAGCTGCGAGGTTATGCTGCAGCTCTGTGGAGCCCTGGTTAGATTACACTTGGAATATTGTGTTCAGTTCTGGTCGCCTCATTATAGGAAGGATGTGGAAGCTTTAGAGAGGGTGCAGAGGAGATTTCCCAGGATGCTGCCTGGACTGGAGGGCATGTCTTATGAAGAAAGGTTGAGGGAGCTCGGGCTTTTCTCACTGGAGCGAAGAAGGATGAGAGGTGACTTGATAGAGGTGTACAAGATGTTGAGAGGCAGAGATAGAGTGGATAGCCAGAGACTTTTTCCCAGGGCAGAAATGGCTATCACAAGGGGGCATCATTTTAATGTGTTTGTTGGAAGGTTTAAGGGAGATGTCAGAGGGAGGTCCTTTACACAGAGAGTGGTGGGTGTGTGGAATGCACTGCCAGCGGTGGGAGTAGAGTCAGAGACATTTGGGACATTTAAGCGACTCTTGGATAGGCCCATGGATGATAGTACAATGAAGGCCATGTAGGTTAGTCTGATCTTAGAGTAGGATGAAAGGTCAGCACAACATCAAGGGCCGAAGGGCCTGTACTGTGCTATACTGTTCCATATTGTATGTCCCTCCCTGAAGGACGTTAGGGAACCGATGGAGTGGGAAGAGTTACATTGTGAATCGTGCCCCACTGCCACACAAACCACCCCAAAACGTACAAGATCCTTCTCACACCACCAAGGTGACCAATCGGCCTGACATAAAACAATGCACACCAGCTTTCATCTTTAACAGCAAATAAGGCAACTTATTGTAAAGTAATTCGCTGTAAAAGAAAAGGTGGTAAAAATCGAGAAATTTGAATCTGCTCTGATGTAAGAAATGATACGTTTTAAAAGCCCTGAACACACACAGACCATCAGTCACAATTAAGACAGGACAGAGATGAACGGTTGAACAGATATTGTTGGTAGATAAAGAATATAGAGAGGGAAACCTTTGATCTGAACTCAATATCTGAAGGTGAGTTACCTTGTATCACACAGTACCTTAGGGTTTTGGTGATGACGGTACGGTGTTTTTGATAAAAGGTTGATTGTTCTTCACATTGATGGTTGATCCATGGCCCTCAGTCTTTCCTTGTTGGATTTCCTCCCTTTGAAGTTGTCTCAGTTTCTCTGGGTAGGTTTGTCCCACTGAGGCAAGGAAGGGATGGTAGGGTAAGGAACCTTGGGCGACAAGAGATGTAGGACATCTAGTCAAGAGGAAGAAGGAAGCTTACTTAAGATTTTCATCTTGTGCAGATTAATTCTATGGAGCAGACATGACAAATAAATAATCATGAATGTTTATGGTTCATTGCCAAAGGCACCAAGTCACATTGTCCAACGAATCCCGAGGTGAGCTTCTCAGGAGGTTTACTGATGGGAGTTATTGCTTATCTCTAAACCCCACCTCCCCAACTGCCACCCACCACCATTATTACTGAGTCTTAACTCGTCAGTGTTCCCCCTTTTCATTCTCCCACCTCCCTGGATAGAAACTAGTCGCTGAGATTTCCCCCAAGCAGTTACTGAGTGACTCCAGCTCACCCCTTGTTCCTCTGGGCACCTGCACCAGCCTCTCAGGCAATGCACTGTTGGCAGTGAGCACATGGACGTAGCCCACATCCACAGACCCTGGCACTGGACATGTACCAGCCTCACCACCTCCTCATGACACCTCCCTTCCCGTGTAGCTCTGCATTTCAATGCTGCACCTCAGGCAGCCCTGGCACAGCACAGAGTCTTCACTACACGGACAGGCACCAGCTCATGGACTGGCCCAGACTGTGTCTCAGCAGCTCACTCATCCTCCTGGCACTCACTCACTTTGTACTGACTTGGATGGAACGCTGGCATTCAGATCTAGAGGGCAGGTGCACAGGAATGTAGACATGATCCTGTAGACCCCAGTTGGAATACTGTGAGCAGATCTGGGCACCATACCTTCGGAATGATAGATTGGCCTTGGAGGGAGTACAACACAGCTTTGCAAGGATGATAACTGAACTTCAAGGGTTACATTATGAGGAGAGATGAGACAAATTAGGCTTCATCCTCTCGAATTTAGAAGGTTAAGGAGAGATCTAATTGAGGTCTTCAGGATATTAACAAAGAAAACAGGGAAGATGAAAATAAACTATATCCACTGGTTGGGGATTCTCGAACTAGGGGCGTAATCTGAGAATTAGGACCAGATTGTTCAGGAGAGATGTCAGGAAGCATTTCCACACACAAAGGGTGGGAGAGGTTTGGAACTCTCTTCCACAATGGTGGCTGATGCTAATTTGATTCTTAAAGTTAAACCTAAGATAGAAAAATGTTTATTAAGCAAGGGTTTCAAGGGAAATGGGCCCATGCAGGTCTCTGGAATGAGGACATAGACCAGTCATGATCTCATTGAATGGTGGAGTAGATTTGAGGGGCTGAATGGCCTCCTCCAGTTCCTGTGTTCCATACTCACAGCCTCCCTGTCTTGTCTTAAAGATATTGTGTAGAACAGAAGCCTTTGCTGCTGCGATCTCATTTTGAGCTTTTTAACTTCTTTTTAAAGTTTTTTAAGTACCCGAGAACTCTGTGGGAAGCTAGAGAAGTGATTGCTGGGTCTCTTGCTGAGATATTTGTATCATCGATAGTCACAGGTGAGGTGCCGGAAGACTGGAGGTTGGCAAACGTGGTGCCACTGTTTAAGAAGGGCGGTAAAGACAAGCCAGGGAACTATAGACCAGTGAGCCTGACCTCGGTGGTGGGCAAGTTGTTGGAGGGAATCCTGAGGGACAGGACGTACATGTATTTGGAAAGGCAAGGACTGATTAGGGATAGTCAACATGACTTTGTGCGTGGGAAATCATGTCTCACAAACTTGATTGAGTTTTTTTGAAGAAGTAACAAAGAAGATTGATGAGGGCAGAGCAGTAGATGTGATCTATATGGACTTCAGTAACTGGATCAATGGTGCTGGAAGAGCACGGCAATTCAGGCATCGGGAGCAATGGATACAATAAATGATATTAGTGGATGTGCAGGTAAAATTTCGATGGATATGGAAGGCTCCTTTAGGGCCTTGGATAGAGGTGAGGGAGGAGGTGTGGGCACAGGTTTTACAGTTCCTACGGTGGCAGAGGAAAGTGCCAGGATGGGAGGGTGGGTCGTAGGGGGGCGTGGACCTGACCAGGTAGTCACGGAGGGAACGGTCTTTGCGGAAGGCGGAAAGGGGTGGGGAGGGAAATATATCCCTGGTGGTGGGGTCTGTTTGGAGGTGGCGGAAATGTCGGCGGATGA
Organism: Chiloscyllium plagiosum; assembly: GCF_037043375.1. Taxonomy (NCBI): domain Eukaryota; kingdom Metazoa; phylum Chordata; class Chondrichthyes; order Orectolobiformes; family Hemiscylliidae; genus Chiloscyllium; species Chiloscyllium plagiosum. The sequence continues at coordinate 4,000,336 of NW_028270148.1, forward strand.
TTTGGTTTATGCGGAGGTTTGTAGGGTGGAAGGTGAGTACCAGGGGCGTTCTGTCCTTGTTACGGTTGGAGGAGTGGGGTCTGAGGGCGGAGGTGCGGGATGTGGACAAGATGCGTTGGAGGGCACCTTTAACCACGTGGGAAGGGAAATTGCGGTGACGAGATGCGTTGGAGGGCACCTGGTGCTCACCTTCCACCCTACAAACCTCCGCATAAACCAAATCATCCGCCGACATTTCCGTCACCTCCAAACAGACCCCACCACCAGGGATATATTTCCCTCCCCACCCCTCTCCGCCTTCCGCAAAGACCGTTCCCTCCGTGACTACCTGGTCAGGTCCACGCCCCCTACGACCCACCCTCACATCCTGGCACTTTCCACTGCCACTGCAGGAACTGTAAAACCTGTGCCCACACCTCCTCCCTCACCTCCATCCAAGGCCCTAAAGGAGCCTTCCATATCCATCAAGGTTTTACCTGCGCATCCACTAATATAATTTATTGTATCCGTTGCGCCCGATGCGGTCTCCTCTACATTGGGGAGACTGGGCGCCTCCTAGCAGAGCACTTTAGGGAACATCTCCGAGATACCCGCACCAATCAACCAAACCGCCCCGTGGCCCAACATTTCAACCCCCCCTCCCACTCTGCCGAGGACATGGAGGTCCTGGGCCTCTTTCACCGCCGCTCCCTCACCACCAGACGCCTGGAGGAAGAACACCTCATCTTCCGCCTCGGAACACTTCAACCCCAGGGCATCAATGTGGACTTCAACAGCTTCCTCATTTCCCCTTCCCCCACCTCATCCTAGTTTCAAACTTCCAGTTCAGCACTGTCCCCATGACCTGTCCGGACTTGTCCTACCTGCCTATCTCCTTTTCCACCTATCCACTCCACCCTCTCCTCCCTGACCTATCACCTTCATCTCCTCCCCCACTCACCCATTGTACTCTATGCTACTCTCTCCCCACCCCCACCCTCCCCTCGCTTATCTCTCCACGCTTCAGGCTCTCTGCCTTTATTCCTGATGAAGGGCTTTTGCCCGAAACGTCGATTTTGCTGAAGATCCTCGATGCTGCCTGAATTGCTGTGCTCTTCCAGCACCATTGATCCAGAATCTGGTTTCCCGCATCTGCAGTCATTGTTTTTACCTTATGGACTTCAGTAAGGCATTCGACAAGGTTCCCCATGGGAGACTGATTAGCAAGGTTAGATTTCAGGGAGAACTAGCCATTTGGACACAGAACTGGCTCAAAGGTAGAAGACAGAGGGTGGTTGTGGAGGGTTGTTTTTCAGACTGGAGGCCTGTGACCAGTGGAGTGCCACAAGGATCAGTGCTGGGTCCGCTACTTTTTGTCATTTACATAAATGATTTGGATGTGAGTATAAGAGGTACAGTTAGTAAGTTTGCAGATGACACCAAAATTGGAGGTGTAGTGGACAGCGAAGAGGGTTACCTCAGATTACAACAGGATCTGGGCCAATGAGCTGAGAAGTGGCAGATGGAGTTTAATTCAGATAAATGTGAGGTGCTGCATTTTGGGAAAGCAAATCTTAGCAGGACTTATACACTTAATGGTAAGGTCCTAGGGAGTGTTGCTGAACAAAGAGACTTTGGAGTGCAGGTTCATAGCTCCTTGAAAGTGGAGTCGCAAGTAGATAGGATAGTGAAGAAGGCGTTTGGTATGCTTTCCTTTATTAGTCAGAGTATTGAGTACAAGAGTTAGGAGGTCATGTTGCGGCTGTATAGGACATTGGTTAGGCCACTGTTGGAATATTGCATGCAGTTCTGGTCTCCTTCCTATCGGAAAGATGTTGTGAAACTTGAAAGGGTTCAGAAAAGATTTACAAGGATGTTGCCAGGGTTGGAGGATCTGAGCTACAGGGAGAGGCTGAACAGGCTGGGGCTGTTTTCCCTGGAGCGTCGGAGGCTGAGTGGTGACCTTATAGGGGTTTATAAAATTATGAGGGGCATGGATAGGGTAAATAGACAAAGTATTTTCCCTGGGATCAGGGAGTCCAGAACTAGAGGGCATAGGTTTAGGGTGAGAGGGGAAAGATATGAGAGACCGAAGGGGCAACTTTTTCATGCAGAGGGTGGTACGTGTATGGAATGAGCTGCCAGTGGAAGTGGTGGAGGCTGGTACAATTGCAACATTTAAGAGTCATTTGGTGGGTATATGAATAGGAAGGGTTTGGAGGGACATGGGCCGGGTGCTGGCAGGTGGGACTAGATTGGGTTGGGATATCTGGTCGGCATGGACGGGTTGGACCGAAGGGTCTGTTTCCATGTTGTACATCTCTATGACTCTAAGTTTTTATGCCCCTATTATTGCTATGGGATGTCCAATGACCTGGAACTTATTGCCTTGTTTTGGACGTTGCACAAGAACTGAACACAACCCCTGAATATCGACGCTCGCTCGCTCCTATCTCCCCCTCATTTATTCACCTGGTGTTTGAGCAAAGTGGTCAGGAGGTCACCCAGTCAGAAATTAATAATATTGAATGCAGCAGTCCACAAATCCTGATTTCCAACGTTCCCCTGGCTGGACTGTCAAGTTCGCACAGGCCTGGGCAGGTGAAGCTAGGTTTGAATTGTTGAAATATGGCAATGAGTGAACAGAGTTCCAACTGCAGGTCCCACAGGCAAAGCAACCAGGCAGAATCGTTTTAAATCTCATCGACCTGACCACTGCTCTGCAACAGAATTTTCTGAGTGAGATCTAGCAGCATCTGGAGAGCAAGGAAAATTAATGTTTCAGAACTGAAACTGAAATTAACATTTTGTTCAGAACTGAGGAAGGGTCACAATATCCGAAAGGTTAACTCTGATTTCTCTCCACAGATGCTGTCAGACCTGCTGAGCTTTTTCGGCAGCTTTTCCGTTTTTGCTTCTAATTTACAGCACCTGTTGTTCTTTCAGTTTTTTTCTCTGGACTAATAGTCTTGTGATAATACCACTGGCCATCACTGGCCGAAACTGAGTGAGATTGAGATCTCCTGAATCGAAGGCAAACAGTGCCACTCAGCCTGGAGTCAATGTCCCCTGAAATAGCCTTGCTTCTGCTGCATTAGTTAGGGTTCCACTAGTTTTTCTAAAGTTGTAAATGCCACCTTGTACTTCCTCCCCTGTGTAAGGGTAGTTAGGAGACATGGGTTGGTCAGACCAGGTAAGGACAGTGATTTCCTTCCCCAAAGGGCATTAAAGAAACAAATTAGGTTTTAAAAGTAATTGACCCTGATTACGTATACCATCGGAGGAAATTTCCATTCCAGATCTCATTCAATTCAAATTTCACCATCCAGCACGGAAACAGACCCTTCGGTCCAACAAGTCTATGCTGTACATAATCCCAAACTAAATTAGTCCCAGCTACCTGCTACTAACCCACAGCCCTCCAAACGTTTCCTGTTCATGGACTCATCCAAATGTCTTTTAAACATTGTAACTGTCCCCACATCCATCACTTACTCAGGAAGGTCATTCCACACACAAACCACTATCTGTATATAAACAAATTACCCCTAGTGTCTTTTTCAAATCTTTCTCTTCTCATCTTGAAAATACCCCCCCCCTCCACAACTGCACCCCCCCCCCACCCGAGACTTGAAATTCCCCACCCTAGGGAAATGACACTGAACTTACCTATACCCCTCATGGTTTTATAAACCTCTACATGGTCAGCTCTCAGCCTCCCGCGCTAAGGTGAGAGGATTCCCAGCCTATCCAGCCAGCGCATTGGCACAGGGTTTCTGGATTACCCATCGAGTGACATTACCAGCAGAGTGAGGGGCACAGGGAGAGGCAGTCTCTGTCATGATGCTGCAGCACCTCCTAGCTGCACCCTCAGGTTACTGAAGATGACCAAAGTCAGTGGATGGTGCTGATTAAGAGGGAGTGAATGATGAAATGGGAAATTTTGGTTCCTTATCGAGGTCATTGAAATGAGTTTGCAAGAAGGATAAATATGAGAGAGCCACCTGCCTCACCCCATGGTTTGAGCAGAGCGACTTGGCGATAATGAGCTCTGCAGATGCTGGAGAGTCAGAGTCGATAAAGTGTGGAGCTGGAAAAGCACAGCAGGTCAGGCAGCATCCGAGGAGCAGGAGAGCCACCGTCTCAGACAGGACCCTTCATCAGGACTCCAGTTTCCTGCTCCTCTGATGCTGCCTGACCTGCTGTGCTTTTCCAGCTCCACACTTTATTGACTCTGAGCAAATAGACAGCTAAGTGGGGCTAAAGCACATGTGGGATCATTCTGTAAATGTATCTGTTCTGAGAGGCACTAAGACCAGGGGGCAATGCAACAAACAGCACCAGCAACCTTCCCCAACTCAGCTCCGAGTGGTGGGGGAATCAGTGATACAGGGGAGTGTAAAGGGAGGGTGAAGGGGAATTGTGCACAGGATGGGGAAGGGGGTAGGAGGGGACAAGGAGTTGGAAGGAGAAAGGGGTCAGAGCAGTGACCACAGAAGCAGCTATTTCAGTTTCAGTGATGGGAACCCGCCCATTTGCTCTCCTATTACTGACATTCTTTGTTTAAAACTGAAACTTTCTGCAATTTTCTTTCCAACGTTTGAAATCTCTCTTTTTCGTCTCTCCTGCTAATGTCAAGCTGGAGGGGAAATGTCACTCTGGGGCAGCGCTGGAGTTACACAAGTTAAAGGCTTTAAATGAAGGGAAAAAAAACTGCAAAAGTTTTCTGTTTTACACAAAGTGCATGTCAATTATGGGAGAGGAAATGGGCAGGGTTCCTGTCACTGAAACTGAAATAGCTGCGTCCGTGGTCACTTCTCTGATACTGTTCCCCAAAACAAACTGCTGAGTTTGCACTCACTCAGAATTGAACTGTGAACAAGAATGCACTGTTCCACCCAACGCTGAATAATGTTAACACTGCACAGGGAGGGGGTCATCATGGTCTGACCCCACACCGCAAACACACTCCCACTCACTGGCTCCAACTTTACCATCAACTGTCAAGGACAATGGCAACACCGTAATGTGGCAGTGACCCCCTCCTCTCACCCACCTCCTAACTGCAACACTATGAGAAAGGGAGCCAATTCAATTGCTGCCCAGCTCAGTTACGACAAACCCATGGCCATCATAAAACATTCGATTGGAGATACACAGAACCCTGGAGACTCTCACACTTTACGGGCGCCCAACATCAGATCACAGAGCAATAGGCACTGCAGCACGAAAGGAGGGCCTCACTGTCAGAGGGTCAGTGCTGAGGGAGTGCCGCACTGTCGGAGGGTTAGTGCTGAGGGAGTGCGGAACTGTCGGAGGGTCAGCGCTGAAGGAGTGCCGCACTGTCGGAGGGTCAGTGCTGAGGGAGTGCCGCACTGTCAGAGGGTCAGTGCTGAGGGAGTGCCGCACTGTCAGAGGGTCAGTGCTGAGGGAGTGCCGCACTGTCAGAGGGTCAGTGCTGAGGGAGTGCCGCACTGTGGGATGGTCAGTACTGAGGGCGTGCCGCACTATCGGAGGGTCAGTGCTGAGGGAGTCCCGCACTGTCGGAGGGTCAGTGCTGAGGGAGTGCCGCACTGTCAGAGGGTCAGTGCTGAGGGAGTGCCGCACTGTCAGAGGGTCAGTGCTGAGGGAGTAATGCACTGTCAGAGGGTCAGTGCTGAGGGAGTGATGCACTGTCGGAGGGTCAGTGCTGAGGGAGTGCCGCACTGTCAGAGGGTCAGTGCTGAGGGAGTGCCGCACTGTCGGAGGGTCAGTGCTGAGGGAGTGCCGCACTGTCGGAGGGTCAGTGCTGAGGGAGTGCCGCACTGTCAGAGGGTCAGTGCTGAGGGAGTGCCGCACTTTCGGAGGGTTAGTGCTGAGGGAGTGCGGAACTGTCGGAGGGTCAGCGCTGAAGGAGTGCCGCACTGTGGGATGGTCAGTACTGAGGGCGTGCCGCACTATCGGAGGGTCAGTGCTGAGGGAGTCCCGCACTGTCGGAGGGTCAGTGCTGAGGGAGTGCCGCACTGTCGGATGGTCAGTACTGAGGGCGTGCCCCACTGTCGGAGGGTCAGTGCTGAGGGAGTCCCGCACTGTCGGAGGATCAGTGCTGAGGGAGTCCCGCACTATCGGAGGGTCAGTGCTGAGGGAGTCCCGCACTGTCGGAGGGTCAGTGCTGAGGGAGTGCCGCACTGTCGGATGGTCAGTACTGAGGGCGTGCCCCACTGTCGGAGGATCAGTGCTGAGGGAGTCCCGCACTGTCGGAGGATCAGTGCTGAGGGAGTGCTGCACTGTCAGAGCGTCAGTGCTGAGGGAGTCCCACACTGTCGGAGGGTCAGTGCTGAGGGAGTCCCGCACTGTCGGAGGGTCAGTGCTGAGGGAGTCCCGCACTGTCGGAGGGTCAGTGCTGAGGGAGTCCCGCACTGTCGGAGGGTCAGTACTGAAGGAGTGCCGCGCTGTCGGAGGGTCAGTGCTGAGGGAGTGCCACATGTCAGAGGGTCAGTGCAGAGGGACTGCCGCACTGTCAGAGGGTCAGTGCTGAGGGAGTGCTGCACTGTCAGAGGGTCAGTACTGAGGGAGTGCCGCACTGTCAGAGGATCAGTACTGAGGGAGAGGTGCACTGTTGGAGGGTCAGTGCTGAGGGAGTGCTGCACTGTCAGAGAGTCAGTGCTGAGGGAGTGCCGCATTCTCGGAGGGTCAGTGCTGAGGGAGTGCTGCACTGTCGGAGGGTCAGTGCTGAGAGACTGCTCCACTGTCAGAGGGTCAGTGCTGAGGGAGTCTGCACTGTCAGAGGGTCAGTGCTGAGGGAGTCTGCACTGTCAGAGGGTCAGTGCTGAGCGAGTGCCGCACAGTCAGAGGGTCAGTGCTGAGGGAGTGTCGCACTGTCAGAGGGTCAGTACTGAGGGAGAGCCGCACTGTCGGAGGGTCAGTGCTGAGGGAGAGCCGCACTGTCGGAGGGTCAGTGCTGAGGGAGTGCCGCACTGTCGGAGGGTCAGTGCTGAGGGAGTGCCGCACTGTTGGAGGGTCAGTGCTGAGGGAGTGCCGCACTGTCGGAGGGTCAGTGCTGAGGGAGTGCCGCACTGTCAGAGGGTCAGTACTGCGGGAGTGCTGCACTGTCAGAGGATCAGTACTGAGGGAGAGCCGCACTGTCGGAGGGTCAGTGCTGAAGGAGTGCCGCACTGTCGGAGGGTCAGTGCTGAGAGAGTGCCGCACTGTCGGAGGGTCAGTGCTGAGGGAGTGCCGCACTCTCGGAGGGTCAGTGCTGAAGGAGTGCCGCACTGTCAGAGGGTCAGTACTGAGGGAGTGCTGCACTGTCAGAGGATCAGTACTGAGGGAGAGCCGCACTGTCGGAGGGTCAGTGCTGAAGGAGTGCCGCACTGTCGGAGGGTCAGTGCTGAGAGAGTGCCGCACTTTCGGAGGGTCAGTGCTGAGGGAGTGTCGCACTGTCGGAGGGTCAGTGCTGAGGGAGTGCCGCACTCTCGGAGGGTCAGTGCTGAAGGAGTGCCGCACTGTCGGAGGGTCAGTGCTGAGAGAATGCCGCACTGTCGGAGGGTCAGTGCAGAGGGACTGCCGCACTGTCGGAGGGTCAGTGCTGAGGGAGTGCCGCACTGTCAGAGGGTCAGTACTGAGGGAGTGCCGCACTGTCAGAGGGTCAGTGCTGAGGGAGCGCCGCACTGTCAGAGGGTCAGTACTGAGGGAGTGCTGCACTGTCAGAGGGTCAGTACTGAGGGAGTGCTGCACTGTCAGAGGATCAGTACTGAGGGAGAGGTGCACTGTCGGAGGGTCAGTACTGAGGGAGAGCCGCACTCTCAGAGGGTCAGTACTGAAGGAGTGGGCACTGTCGGAGGGTCAATGCTGAGAGAGTGCAGCACTGTCAGAGGGTCAGTGCTTAGGGTGTGCCGTACTGTCGGAAGGTCTGTGCTGAGGGAGTGTCACACTGTCGGAGGGTCAGCATTGAGGGAGCACCGCACTGTCAGAGAGTCGGTACTGAGGGAGCGCCGCACTGTTGGAGGGTCAGTACTAAGGGAGGGCCGCACTGCCGGAGGGTCAGTACTGAGAGAGCACCGCACTGTCGGAGGGTCAGTGCTGGGGGAGTGCCGCACTGTCAGAGGGTCAGTGCTGAGGGAGTGCCGCACTGTCAGAGAGTCAGTGCCGAGGGAATGCCGTACTGTCAGAGGGTCAGTGCTGAGGGAGTGCCGCACTGTCAGAGAGTCAGTGCTGAGGGAATGCCGCACTGTTGGAGGGCCAGTACTAAGGGAGGGCCGCACTGTCAGAGGGTCAGTGCTGAGGGAGTGCCGCACTGTCAGAGAGTCAGTGCCGAGGGAGTGCCGCACTGTCAGAGGGTCAGTGCTGAGGGAGTGCCGCACTGTCAGAGAGTCAGTGCCGAGGGAATGCCATACTGTCGGAGGGTCAGTGCTGAGGGAGTGCGGAACTGTCGGAGGGTCAGTACTGAGGGAGTGCCGCACTGTCAGAGAGTCAGTGCCGAGGGAGTGCCAAACTGTCAGAGGGTCAGTGCTGAGAGAGTGCCGCACTGTCAGAGGGTCAGTGCCGAGGGAGTGCTGCACTGTGGGAGGGTCAATGCTGAGGGAGTGCTACACTGTGGGAGGGTCAGTGCTGAGAGAGTGCCGCATTGTCCGAGGGTCAGTGCTGAGGGAGTGCTGCACTGTCAGAGGGGCAGTGCCGAGGGAGTGCTGCACTGTGGGAGGGTCAATGCTGAGGGAGTGCTGCACTGTCGAGGGTAGGTACTGAGGGAGTGGGCACTGTCGGAGGGTCAATGCTGAGGGAGTGCTGCATTGTCAGAGGGTCAGTGCTGAGGGAATGCCGCACTGTCAGAGGGTCAGTGCTGAGGGAGTGCTGCATTGTCAGAGGGTCAGTGCTGAGGGAGTGCTGGCACTCCAAGTTAGCATAGTATTCAAGCTGATGCACCAAATTCTGGTGAGGTTTAGTTGAAATGATGACTGGAGGGGGATGGTGGAGCAGGCTGAGGGAACCGTTCCTTACCCAATTACAGCTCAGCTGGGCAAGGCAGGGATCAGGACGTCGCCTGGAGGCCACTCAGTTTATTCCATGTGCTCCCCCTCTCACAACTTTCAAATCCAAAGGGAGTAAAACATCTCACCCAACGTGATCAATAACAAATAAATGACACGCTTTTAGAAAAAAAAATATTTATTTTAGTGAGAATCCAAACAGCATCGTCACATCTCAAATCAGGCGAATGTTCAATTAGCTTCCAGTTCTGACATGTACATTCATTCACGTGACAGCGATAACATGTGGAAAGCCCAGGGGTGCTGAGCGAGAGTCGAGCAGACACACACGTTAAACATTACTGCCTGGGAACCTGACATCTTTGGCTGGTTTATCGTTTCCGGTGTGGAAATCCTCTGACAGAATAAACTGCTCAACTCATTCTCCTGTTCCTGGAATTCCTTTACTGTGAGATCAGAGTGAAACCTGACAGTTCTTTGGAAAGACTGGCTGGAAGGGCTTCCCCATGTCGTGCAATTGCATGTTCTTAAGAACTCTACTGGTCATTTCTTTGGGGTCTATGCAGCTTCAGAGTTTTACTGGCTGATGGCGTCAGACACTCCTTACCTCCCTTGCCCCAAACCCCTCCCATTCCCAATCCTAGCTAGCTGGGCTCATGTCTCAAAGCTTATTGGTACGTAGTGAGTGCTGTGTCCTTGGGTTCTGGTTGGACTAATGGAATTCGGAATCCAACAGTTGGCAGGGAGGCAGAGTGACCATCCTGTCCTTCTCTCAGCCAGGCTGCTGCAGCTCTCTCAGGTGTGGTCAGTTCCTGTTTCTAACTCTCACAAACCAGTCGGGTCCCACTTGGCCCTGACACATAGCACTTCACCGGCACTTTGAGAGATCCAGGAACTCACTGACACAAAGCATCGACTGCACAGCTGCATTTCAAGAAGCGCACACACTGCCAAAAACAGCAGTCAACATGCAGGCTTTAGTGACCCCCAGGAGTTACCCCAGGTCACTGTAGGAGGCTAAACCTCAGCTTTCCCACACTCTCTTACCTTTACAACACAATGGGACTTTCAAAACACAAGTTATTGTGTTTAAGATAAAAAGAGACAACTGTTAAAGAATGCGTGAAAGGGAGGTTTTCACGACAAAACATACCATAGACGGTGAGTACCTTCCAAACCCACGGCCACTCCCATCCTGAAGGACACGGGCAGCACATACATGGGAACACCACCCCTGCAAGTTCCCCTCCAAGCCGCTCACCATCCTGACTTGGGAATACATCGCTGTTCCTTCAGAGTCACTGGGTCAGAATCCTGGCATTCCCTCCCTCAGGGCATTGTAGGTCAACTATTAGCAGGTGGACTGCAGCAGTTCAAGAAGGCAGCTCACCCCCACCTTCTCAAGGATTAACTAGGGATGGGGAATAAATGCTGGGCCCAGCCAGTGAAGCCCAGGTCCCACAAATGAATAAAAAGTCAATACTATGTTGGAACATGAATTCCCTCTGCACTCTGTCCAATCGGGACCTATGGGATGTTGCAATGGTCTGGGTTAATTGTGTCTCAGATATTAACCTGATAATTGCACCAGTTCCCCATAAAGTCCCTCTCTATTCCTGGGAGCTATTAACTGGGACAAGTTGGGGTTTTCATTCTCTGCATTAGCTAGTGTGACAGCATGTTCCCAGAAACAGTGCTCCAATTCCGGACTCTTCAGCAGCTCCTGCATTGACACAACAAGGATAGACTGTTCCAGGTAAGAAGACAAAAGCGATTATGGTGATTGGAATTTCACATTGGATTGGACAGCAGGAGTTAGGACTGTTCCTAGGCCCCACTCGCTCCCCCCCAGCCCAGGTGGGAGGGGGAAACAGTCGAGCATTGGGATTTTGCTTGGTCTCTCCTCCTCCCCTGCTTGGGACTGATATGGGCAGTGTACAGGCCATTGTAGGGGTTGGACTAACCAGAGGACTTTCAGCAGCACAGGGCAGGTCACTGACAGGCAGCTTTGATGGGCACATGCCCAACCACATACTTGCCCAGAAATGTCATTGAAAAATACCCTCAATCTTCACCCTCATTTGAGGCCCGACAATTCTGCTCCCACGTCCCAGACAGGATGGGAATGTGAGACCAAACTGAAGGATCGGCAATACACAAGCGCAGTGTGATGAGAGCTGAGCTGAGAGGCTGGACAACACTGTCAATGCACAGTATGACTGCAGTCAGAGGGACTGGTCAGAGAGTATCAGCCAACACAACTGCAATGGGGCGAGAGAGGGGTGAATGAGGGGGTCGATCCCCATTCACCTGTATGGTTTGTGAGCTGCACAGCTGGAGATGGTGTAAAAACCAGACTGACCGTCGGTCCAGAAGGGGAACATACACAGTTATTGCTGCAGAGTCATACAGTGGAGTTACACAATGGCCTGCTTCCACCAGATGGATATATCACAGTGAACAAGGTGAAAAGACACAACTTTCTAAATTTTCTCAAGTTGGGATAATCCAATCTGAAGCTGAGAAACTTAGGGTAGAAAGCCTCATACTTTGATCCAGGATTTTCCATTCCAAAATCACTAACCTTCCTCAAGCCCGCATCAACATCACTCATTTTCTCACAGTCAGAAACACAATCATTCAGAGTTACTCATTTACAAGACTGGGTCCAATCACAGCTGCCTCTGTTTTCCTTGTATCTTAGAAACAGGTTATCCTGGAGGATGTGGCGTGTACGGATTCCTCATAAACCACCAATCACCTGACCATTCGCAAGAGAAGCACAAGGAGCTGATCATTCTCTGATCGCAACAGGAGCAGACAGCAGCAACATTCAGTCACGCTTCCTGGTGCTATCAGCCAGCTATTAATCTCGGTGTTTACAGAGTAGAATATTTGGCACTGAGCAAAACAACACAGGAATACAAACTTTCACCAAATCTTACCATCTCCAGATCTCTTTAGTCACTCCCAAATTAAGCATTTCAAACGCGAAGTGCATTCTTGGGTTGAGTTTGGTTAAAACTCCAGCACCACCACTAACTACCATCTGCCACAGATTATTGTGATTATTAACAACTTGGGCATAGATCAGCTTGAAATGCATCACCGTTCCCTTATGTACACGGAATCGCTTGGATTAAAGTCATCGGTAGCCCCTCCACCCCTCCAAACAAAAGCACCTTTCTCCCCTGGAAAATGGTTACCAGCTTTACTTAATTAATGCCCTCATCAGTGCCCCAGCCTCCCCCAGCCTCAATAACTAGCTGTCCCGTGTTGGATTTTAATGAATCAGTTTCTTGCTTGTTTCAGTGGAGGACTTTGTTCCTGTCTGGTGCATCTGCTGTCTGAATCGATGGAGTTGTCATCAGTTCGGGACTGGTTTGGCTTGTCCTGCCCGAACCCTGGCCTGGTCCACAGCATCCAGAAGGTTCTTGGAGTCTACGGCCAGAGTGTGGGCAGCTGTCAACATCTGCTTCTTACACTCCTCACTCAGCGAGGTCACCGCATTCTGCTGGGCCAGTTTCATCTTGTTTATCAGCTCAGCTAGGTCTTTGTTCAGGAGCCTCTGTGTCCCCTCGATCTGAACAGAAACAAGATGAAGAAACCCTGGTTACAGCTGACCTGCAGCACTGTCAGCAGATCTGGGAGGGGGCACATCAGTTGACAAGAACAATGCCTGGACTCCAGGGGTTAGATTACGAGCAGCAATCAGATACGTCAGGCCTGCTTTAGGTCTCTCATTCAAGAGGACATTGGAGAGTTAGCTGGATGGAAATGATGTGTGAGGGGTTGGGGGAAAGGCCGGAGATTGGCTGGGGAATGATGCTCAATGGAAGAGCTGCAGCAAGTTCAATGGGCCGAATGGCCTCCTCCTGAGTTACAAAGGATTCAAAGCTCTGAGCAGCCAACAATTACATGGACTTCAGTGTCAGTATGTAGGAATGGTGAATTGTATTATAATCGTCATTCCATTTTAATTCAGCATTTCTATTAACATCCCATCCACCACTTCCCTGTTCTTGCTAAATTGCTTGCTTCTGTTATTTATGATTTTCTCTGTAAATTACACTGTAACTCAGCCTTCAGGCTGTGGGAGTCTTCAACCAAATAACATGATGATTCTGATTTGTGTGTTATTTTAGCTACATGTGGTGAAATTCAGTAACGGAGGGGGAAAGGCTTCTGATCATTCATAGAAAATGATCCAATCTTGCTGAGAGTGCAGATGTGATTTACTGGACTGGTCATGGAGTCATACAGACCCTTCAGTCCAACCAGTCCATGCCGAACATAATCCCAAACTAAATTAGCCCCACCTGCCCATATCCCTCCAACTCTTTCCTACCCGTATACTTATCCAAATCTCTTTTAAATGTTGTAACTGTGCCCTCATCTACCACTTCCTCAGGAAGTACATTCCACATGTGAACCACTTTCTGTGTTCAAACAAAATTCCCCTCATGTCCTTTTAAAATCTTTCTCCTCTCACCTTAAAAATATACCCCCAGTTTTGAAATCCCCCACCCTGGGGAAAAGATACCTGCCATTCAATTTATCGATGCCCCTCATGATTTTATAGACCTCCATAAAGTCACCCCCCCCCAGTCCCCTACATTCCAGTGAGAGTCATCCCAACCTATCCAGCCTTGCCTCATAACTCAAACCCTCCAGTTCCAACAACATCCCAGTGAATGTTTTCTGAACCTCAGTCTAAAGGAGCAGGGATTTGGAGAAATGGGAGTCTGGGAGGGCTCTCCTTACAGCTGAGGGGCAATCTGATTGAGGGGGATTAAAAAAAAAGAAACTTCTCAACTTTTCCACTCTCTCACCTGGAGGCTGTCACCAGGAATCTTTCTCAACTCCTTATCAAAATATTCACCAGAAAAGCTGGTAAAAACCTCAACTAAGATTCCTTTCAGTTGAGTGTGAAATATTCCACATAACCTCTGTTGGAAATGCAGAATTTTAAGAAAACCTCCCTCCCTCAGAAATTAAGCTGATGACAGCTAAACCACATGTCTTTCGAAATAGTGAGGTCTGCTGATTAAGGAATGCACTTTGAAAAGAATCCTGCTCCTAAAACGTAGCGGGTCAGTGACTGAGGCAGATGGTAATAAAATGAACTGGGACTCACCTCTGTGCGGGATGTTGCAGGTAGCGACGGCAACAGCTCATCTACACTGCCAGTCAATTTTCGAAGGTTGACTCCCACTGTCTAGAATGTAGAGAATGGTCATGGTGTTACAAGCACGATTGGAAATCATCAGAATGAACGTGTGGCCTAAACAATTGATGCAGTAGCTGCAGCTGTAACAGTTCATTGGTTTGATTTTCCAGTTACAGGACACTGGAAACGTAGAGGCCAGGTTAAAATACTTATTGTCTCCCCGAGCCTATCATTTGTCTACGTGACTCCAGATTCTTAAGATCAGACAGTGAAGGCAAACCTCTAACACACTGCCAGTGTGACTCTGATTTTCAACTGTCCTGTACATTCCAATGGAAATTCTAGAGTCACAAAACAGGAGAAGGCCATTCAGCCCCACGTGTCTGCGGATCCTCAGAATGAGACATGCACCTTGTACTACACCCTGCTCTGTTACCCTGCACATTCTTCCTTTCCAGATAAATATCCACATCCCTCTGTAATGCCTCCACACTGACAGGCCAATGAATTCCTGAGCCCAGCCACTCGCTGCAATTTTTACTTGTTTTGCCAATTGCCTTAAAGCTGTGCCCTGTGGTTCACAATTCTCCCACCAATGGGAACAGTCTGTGTAGGCCACGTGGGAGCTTGAACAGCTTGGTCAGTCTCCCATTCTGTCCTTCTTGGAGACAACTATCCCAACCTCTCCAATCTATCCATGCGATGGGATTTTCTCATTCCTAGAACCTCCTCTGCAGTCGCCCCCACCTTCAGTGCAGTCACAGCCATCAGAAGGTGTGGCGCCCACAGGTATAAACACTCCAGCTGAGGCCTAACCAGGGTCTTATATGAGTTCCACAACCAGTGAAGGAGGGTCACTGGACTCTGCTTTCTTAGACGCTCTCTGGGTGGTCCGAAACCTGTTGATCTTCCAGCTGAAGGAGTTGACCCCGACTGAGTGTTGCAGACTGGTACATTCCAAGGTCCGGGACTACGTGTTGAGGGACGTGCTGAAGCTTGGGGCAGCTGCTGCCAAGGCGTGGTGGGGAAAGACCACTGTGTAACATCTGCCTGCCTCAGCACAGGGGGCCCATGCAGTAAGGGTGCTCTGCTGATCCCCCAGCTAAATATATAGAACATACATTGAACATAGAACAGTACAGCACAGAACAGGCCCTTCAGTCCACGATTTTGTGCTGACCACTGATCCTCATGTATGCACCCTCAAATTTCTGTGACCATATGCATGTCCAGTAGTCTCTTAAATGTCCCCAATGACCTTGCTTCCACAACTGCTGCTGGCAATGCATTCCATGCTCTCACAACTCTCTGTGTAAAGAACCCGCCTCTGACATCCCCTCTATACTTTCCTCCAACCAGCTTAAAACCATGACCCCTCGTGTTAATCATTTCTGCCCTGGGAAATAGTCTCTGGCTATCGACTCTAGCTATGCCTCTCATTATCTTGTATACTTCAATTAAGTCCCCTCTCCTTCTCCTTTTCTCCAATGAAAAAGGTCCGAGCTCAGTCAACCTCTCTTCATAAGATAAGCCCTCCATTCCAGGCAGCATCCTGGTAAACCTCCTCTGAACCCTCTCCAAAACATCCACATCTTTCCTATAATAGGGTGACCAGAACTGGACGCAGTATTCCAAGTGCGTTCTAACCAAAGTTTTATAGAGCTGCAACAAGATCTCACGGCTCTTAAACTCAATCCCCCTGTTAATGAAAGCCAAAATACCATATGCTTTCTTAACATCTCTGTCCACTTGGGTGGCCATTTTAAGGGATCTATGTACCTACACACCAAGATCCCTCTGTTCCTCCACACTGCCAAGAATCCTATCGTTAATCCTGTACTCAGCTTTCAGATTCAACCTTCCAAAATGCATCACCTCGCATTTATCCAGGTTGAACTCCATGGATATGGATAGTATATGGATCCAAATGGATACTAATCGTACAGACCTGTATATATGAATGATTACTCTGTCTCTGTATACCAAGAAATGGAATGTTTACGGATGTATGGCATGACCAATTGTACAGATCATCAAAATATTTTATGAATAAAGTATATTTTTGAAATAAAAAACTCTCTGCTTTCTCTCCACAGGGTCCTGCTGAACTGATAGAATCCCTTTCGTGTGGAAGCAGGCCCTTCAACCCATCGAGTCCACATCTACCCTCCAAAGGGCATCCCACACTATCCGTGTAACCCTGCATTTCCCCATGACCAATCCACCAAACCTGCACATCTTTGGACTGTGGGAGGAAACCAGAGCAAACCCATGGGGAGAACAGGTAAATTCCACACAGAGTGTCGCCCGAGGCAGGAATCGAACCTGGGTCCCTGGCGCTGTGGGGCAGCAGTGCTAACCACTGGGCCACCGTGCTGCCTGTGTTTTTCCAGCAATTTCTGTTTCAGTCTCTGCTCTTACACTCTGTGCCTCTGTTAATAAAACCCAAGATACTGTCTGCTTTAAACATGACTCTCGCCTCCACCCACCTTTAATGGTCTGTGCACAGACACAGCCAGGTCACTGAGCTCCTGCACCCCTTTAGAACTGTACCCTTTGTTTTACATTCTCTCTGTTCTTCCTGCCAAAGTATATCCCTTTGCACTGACATTTATATTCCTCTGCGATTTATCATTTGTTCACCCATTGCCCTAAGTGTGTTTGAAACTGCACATTGACAGGGGGATTCCTGAATTTAAATAGCGACAAAAATGGTTTCAACACTGCTGGAAGAAATCACAGACAGAAATAAGACGCAAATGGAGGAAATAAAATCTCGCCCCAATGGAAATGGTTCCTGTCACCTACACTGAGCAATGGGTGAAATCCCCCATTATCTTAGCAGCGGATGAAATTCCAGTCTTGCTCAGAAAGGAACTTGTTAAAGATGACTGCAGATAATCTGGAATGCATTTGTTCATGTGAAAGTGAAACTGACAACTCTACATGATGTGATCAGCAAGTTTTGTTGGGTGTTTGGTGAAACATTAAGGTGATTCAGGGAAATAAGGCAGATGGGTTCAGAGAAACAGCAGACTGCCTTACTGGCAAAGATGTAGCAGGCCTTGTGCTCAACAGCAGAGAACCGAAAGGAGGTGGAGGTCAGTGTCACATAGATTAAAGGAAGGCAGACAGGTGGAGTGAGATTATGTGGGGTTTATAAACCATCATAAATCAGATACTAGATTGTAATCCACCTCATAATTATCAAATGAAAACCAAAAGCATTGCAGATGCTGCAGATCAGAAACAAAAGCAGAAATTGCTAGAAAGCTCAGCAGGTCTGGCAGCATTTGTGGAGAGAAATCAGAGTTAATGCTTCAGTTCTCACCCTCTGCCAAACCTGCTGAGTTTTCCCAGCAATTTCTGTTTTTGTTTCTGTTGTTAATAATTATTTATGATGAAGCAGTCACCAAGTTGTCAGGAGGTTAATGCTTTTTGAGTGAAATCTGACACATGTCTTTCTGCAACGTGAGGGAAACAATGAGTCAAAGTGCTATTTGCTGATTAATACCCACAGGTTCAGAAGCTGATGTTGGTATTTCTTCACTGTCCGGGATTTGACAAGTGGGAATGAGGATGAAACGATATGACGTGGGCCATACCCTCAGAATATCTCTGAGCTCTTCCTTTGCGTCTGGTGAATTATTACAGTAAATTCACACCAAATTTGTTACTCCCACCACATCTCCTGAACAAACTCTTGTGATGTTCTATGGTTCTGGCCAATGGAGTGTGAGAAAGTATCAGGTTATGTGAAAGGAAATTGGATAATGATACACAGTGTCCAGAAACAGTCCAGAAACAATCCAGTTAAAAAAGAAAATCACACAATACCAAGTTATAGCCCAGCAGGTTAATTTGGAAGCACTAGCTTTCAGAGTGCCACTCCTTCATCAGGTAGCTAGTCACTGAGGAGCAGCGCTCTGAAACTAGTGCTTCCAAATAAACCTGTTGGACTTTAACCTGGTGTTGTGGGATTTTTAACTTTGTCCACCCCAGTCCAATACCAGCACCTCCTCATCACAGAAACCATCCAGTCAGCACGTGATGCCCTTCCACACAGACTGGCTACGGACCAGGTCTTACTTGGGGGAATGAGTTGTCAGGCAACCGTAGTCTTGAAAAGGTGCAGTTACTCTGATCAAATTCCATACAATTGATACACACCTCTTATCACCAAGACATTTACAAATCAAACTAACCTCTAATAGATTTCCCATTCCTAAGGGGGTTCAAACAAGTCAAGTGGAGTTTGGATCACTGAGTGACGCAGGGGGTTAGGTAAATAAATGTTGGGTCCTAGTCAGCAATATCCTCATCCCATGAATAGAAAACCAAATCATTCAGGAGAGGGAAGTCTGATAGCACACTCTTGTGGCCATTTGTGTATTTACGCTGTCCTTCAGTGATCCCTGGAATTTTGAGTTGCCGTTTGATTTTCCACATGCTAGTCCCTGTCTTGCATTTGTCCTGCAATGATATCACACAGGCAGGTGAAATTTTTGTAACAAGGTAAGAGTTTCAGGGTCAGTTTTATTGATGTCTGATTTTCATTCTGTTGAAAGTATCATTTCCAAATTGAATTTTTACAGCTGAAAACAAAACATGCTGGAAATCACAGCATCCATGGAGAGAGAGCAAGCTAAGTGGGTGGCACGGTGGCACAGTGGTTAGCACTGCTGCCTCGCAGCGCCAGAGACCCGGGTTCAATTCCCACCTCAGGCAACTGACTGTGTGGAGTTTGCACATTCTCCCTGTGTCTGCGTGGGTTTCCTCCGGGTGCTCCAGTTTCCTCCCACAGTCCAAAAAAAAGTGCAAGGTTAGGTGAGTTGGCCATGCTAAATTGCCCGTAGTGTTAGGTGAAGGGGTAAATGTAGGGGAATGGGTCTGGGTGGGTTGCTCTTCGGTGGGTCGGTGTGGACTTGTTGGGTCGAAGGGCCTGTTTCCACACTGTAAGTAATCTAAATCTAATGTTTCCAGTCTGGATGATGTTAGTTTGCTCTCTCTCCTTGGATGCTGCCTGACCCGCTGTGATCTTCAGCATTTGTTGTTTCAGTACAGAACTTGCTTCTATCCTGAATTTTTACAACTGCCTTTGTTGGGATTTGAGCTGATGTCCTCTGGATGATGAGCCGCTTCTGATTCCAGAATTACAACCATGACACGACTCAATTTGACTAAAACCCTGAGGGTCAGAGCCTGAAGCAGCACGATATTTATAAACATAATCCCCGACACATTAATAGACAGGAAGCTTCTTCACTCAATGATTGCTGTTGTCCTCTGACCAGGATGATTGACAGGTTCAGACCCAACACTGGCAGGGTCTTTCAGATGGGATCAAATTAAACTTCATCTGCCTTTTGCACTGGATGGAAAACGTGCCCTGGCACTATTATGGGATCTTGCTGTGCTTTTCCTTTGTTTTATGATGGCTTCAAGACGGGGACCATCGCCCCCTGCCCGAGGTTAACCAGCTTACCTTCACCAGGTTGATGTACTCTTCACAGGGGAGCTGATAGACCTGGTTCTTCAGGTGTAGCACCGACTTAACCAGCTCCATGACCTGAGGATAGATGGTGTCATTCGAGCGGTCCAGGTTGGCTGTGGGAGCTGCTTGTATTGGCTGAATGTGTGGAAAAGGAGCATCATCAGGTGCTGAAGCTGACACAGAAAGGTTTCATTCACTGTTTAGGAAAGGCACCCTCTGAAATGGGAGCACGCTGATGGTGAATTTAGATATCTTTCAGCATGCTCATGGGAACAGGAGCAGGAGTAGGCCATTCAGCCCCTCAGGCCTGCTCTGCCATTCAATACGCTCACAGCTGATCTGCTGTAACAATACTATTTCTCCCTCCGTACTATCCCCATATCCCCAGATTGCTTTAGTATCAGGAAATCGAGAAAAGATCAACTTGCTTTCGAGGGAGTATTGCAGAGATTCACTCAGAGTCAAACAGCTCAGAAACAGACCCTTCGGTCCAACCAGTCCGTGCTGACCACAATCCCAAACTGAACGTTTCCCACCTGCCTGTGCGTGGCCATATCCTTCCCCTCCCTTTCCTATTCATGCGCCTATCCAGATCTTTTAAATCCACCAGTTCCTCTAGCAGTAGACTCCAAACACAAACACCTCTCTGTGTAAAGAGGTTGTCCTTCAAATCCTTTTTAAAACTTTCCCCTCTCGCCTTAGAAATATGCCCCCTGGTTTTGAACTCCCCCACCCTAGGGAAAAAGACCCTTGGCTAGTCACCTTATCTGTTTCCCGTATGATTTTACAAACCCCTATAAGGTCACTCCTCAACCTCCTACACTGCCAGTGAAGGAAGTCCCAGCCTATCCAGTCTCTCCTCATATCTCAAACTCGCCATTCCTGGCAACATCCTGGTCAATCTCTTCTGAACCCTCTCCAGTTTAATAATATCCTTCCTATAACAAGGACACCAGAATTGGACACAGTACTGTACTCCAGAAGGAGCCTCCCCAGTATCTAATACAACTTCAACATGATATCCCAACTCCTATCCTCAAACCCTCCATTCCCAGCAACATCCTGGTCAATCTCTTCTGAACCCTCTCCAGTTTAATAATATCCTTCCCACGGCAGGGTGACCAGAACTGGACCCAGTCTGGGTGGGTGCTGGAATAGGCTCAGACGACTGAGTGCCTCCTCTTGCTCCGTGGTTTCAGAAGAGGCTTGGTCTCAGTGCAGCTGAACTCTCAACAAATTGGGCAAGACTTTCAGAACTGGCATCAATTCATGGAGGGCACACTCAAATAATTTCACAAGGCAAGCTGGACAAGGGGAAGTATATAATGCTGCAAAGTTGGAGTGGCATCTGTTCAGAGAGCCCACAGGGTTCCCCTCAGCGTTGTATACTCGGATACTCTAGAGACTGGCTGATATATTGAAGATTTGGTGGTGAGGGGTGTTACAGAACGCACAGAGTAACTCATTGCTGATATCAGCTCTCCAACCAAATCAGCTCTCCCCCCCCCCCCCCCCCCACATCAGGCTTACACAACATTCCCAGATTACTCCCCAGAGCTGCAGGACACTCGGTCAGGGACTCACCGGGAGGTTTTTCCTCGGAGGTTTCTCGGGTGGCACTGTGAACTCAGCTCCAAAACAAGGGACAGAAAGAACACGGTGATTAGAATGTCTGCACCAAGTAGCATTTTAGACAGCACACAGTTTAACCTTCACTCGTGGGATGTGGGTATCACTGGCTGGGGCCAGTCCCTAGTTGCCCCTGGAGAAGGTGGCGGTGAGCTGCCTTCTTGAACCACCTACAGCAGTCCATGGGGTGCAGGCTGATGATGCTGTGAGATGGTGTTGTGGCTGTTACTCTTCCTGAGAGGTACCCAGCGCATTCCGAGTGCTGGCCTCCTCACAGCACTCAGCTTCCTGCTCTTGGTTCCCTCCCTACCAACACTCACTTCACCAACTTCACTTAAGTCCCCAGAATGCTCCCCCCGGGTCACTCTCCAGGGACTGGAGCAGGATTCAGACAGAGTTCTGTGTTGCTGGGTGACCCAACGTGAACAGTATGATTGTTTAAAAACTACATTCACTACAAACCTTACGAAAGGTGATTAGAATTAACAGCTCGTATGGAAGTGTCATCACTGACAGAGCTGCAGAGAGCATGTGGTCAGTCAGTGCCTGTGTATAACTGCAGTCTCAACATACACACTGCAATCCTGGGGAGCTGCAGCCTGCCCAGGTTCTCAGGAGGCAGAGGTGGGTACGGCAGATTATAGTCAAGATCAGAGTGGTGCTCGAAATGCACAGCAGGTTAGGCAGCATCTGAGGAGCAGGAAAATCGACAGGAATTCCTGATGATGGGCTTTTGCCCAAAATGTCGATTCTCCTGCTCCTCGGATGCTGCCTGGCCTGCTGTGATTTTCCAGCCCCACTCAAATCTAGACTCTGCTCAGGTTCTCAATCAATCTTTGTCCACATAGTAAAACCTGGGCAACAGTCAGGCTTGGCTGGAAGGAGAGATTTGAGCAGTGTCCAATTCAATGCTATACTATTGCTGGATCCCTCCCAACCACCACCAACTCCACTGTAAAGCTGGGACTTACTGTAGCAAGGCTCCTGGTCGCTGTCCTGAAAAATAAAAGAGATGAGAGACAAGGTGACATTTCCTCAGTTTGTTACTTTCAGCCCCACAGCTGAGTCTGTTAATCACAATCCTCCGCACCATCAAGTGTATTCACTCAATAACTCCTCACCCCCAGGGCACTGACACAAGATCCTGTGACACCAACCCCACATTTCTGACCCACCAAAAAACCACATCAGTAGCTATCCCGCTGGAGAGTAAAACAATACAACTGGGCAGATCTCCTGTTCAATCTCCTGGAAGGCTGATCTTACGCCAATCATCAACATCAGTGAACAATTCATGTGATTAGTTGTCAACGACATTTCAGTTACAGAAAAAAAAACTGCAGATGCTGGAATCCAAAGTAGACAGGCAGGAGGCTGGAAGAACACAGCAAGGCAGGCAGCATCAGGAGGGAGAGGGACACAGCAAGGCAGGCAGCATCAGGAGGGAGAGGGAACACAGCAAGGCAGGCAGCATCAGGAGGGAGAGGGACACAGCAAGGCAGGCAGCATCAGGAGGGAGGGGGAACACAGGAAGGCAGGCAGCATCAGGAGGGAGAGGGACACAGCAAGGCAGGCAGCATCAGGAGGGAGAGGGAACACAGCAAGGCAGGCAGCATCAGGAGGGAGAGGAACACAGCAAGGCAGGCAGCATCAGGAGGGAGAGGGAACACAGCAAGGCAGGCAGCATCAGGAGGGAGAGGGACACAGCAAGGCAGGCAGCATCAGGAGGGAGGGGGAACACAGCAAGGCAGGCAGCATCAGGAGGGAGAGGGAACACAGCAAGGCAGGCAGCATCAGGAGGGAGAGGAACACAGCAAGGCAGGCAGCATCAGGAGGGAGGGGGAACACAGCAAGGCAGGCAGTATCAGGAGGGAGAGGGACACAGCAAGGCAGGCAGCATCAGGAGGGAGAGGAACACAGCAAGGCAGGCAGCATCAGGAGGGAGAGGAACACAGCAAGGCAGGCAGCATCAGGAGGGAGAGGGAACACAGCAAGGCAGGCAGCATCAGGAGGGAGAGGGACACAGCAAGGCAGGCAGCATCAGGAGGGAGGGGGAACACAGCAAGGCAGGCAGCATCAGGAGGGAGAGGGAACACAGCAAGGCAGGCAGCATCAGGAGGGAGGGGGAACACAGCAAGGCAGGCAGTATCAGGAGGGAGAGGGAACACAGCAAGGCAGGCAGCATCAGGAGGGAGGGGGAACACAGCAAGGCAGGCAGCATCAGGAGGGAGAGGGAACACAGCAAGGCAGGCAGCATCAGGAGGGAGAGGGTACACAGCAAGGTAGGCAGCATCAGGAGGGAGAGGGAACACAGCAAGGCAGGCAGCATCAGGAGGGCGGGGGTACACAGCAAGGCAGGCAGCATCAGGAGGGAGAGGAACACAGCAAGGCAGGCAGCATCAGGAGGGAGAGGGACAGAGCAAGGCAGGCAGCATCAGGTGGGAGAGGGACACAGCAAGGCAGGCAGCATCAGGAGGGAGAGGGACACAGCAAGGCAGGCAGTATCAGGAGGGAGAGGGAACACAGCAAGGCAGGCAGCATCAGGAGGGAGAGGAACACAGCAAGGCAGGCAGTATCAGGAGGGAGGGGGAACACAGCAAGGCAGGCAGCAGCAGGAGGGAGAGGGACACAGCAAGGCAGGCAGCATCAGGAGGGAGAGGGACACAGCAAGGCAGGCAGTATCAGGAGGGAGAGGGAACACAGCAAGGCAGGCAGCATCAGGAGGGAGAGGAACACAGCAAGGCAGGCAGTATCAGGAGGGAGGGGGAACACAGCAAGGCAGGCAGCATCAGGAGGGAGGGGAACACAGCAAGGCAGGCAGCATCAGGAGGGAGGGGAACACAGCAAGGCAGGCAGCATCAGGAGGGAGGGGGACACAGCAAGGTAGGCAGTATCAGGAGGGAGAGGGACACAGCAAGGCAGGCAGTATCAGGAGGGAGAGGGACACAGCAAGGCAGGCAGTATCAGGAGGGAGGGGGAACA